>NC_141673.1:138088503-138346003 GCF_028749965.1 Puma concolor | reverse complement strand
AGATTACATGTAGTGGATTTTGCTTAGAAGTAGGCAACCATATGCCCTGGGCCCCATTAGGGAACCTGAGGACCCCTCGGGTTTACCTGTCGTCTCTGGCTACTTCACACGGTGCCGGCAGAGGTGGGCAGCTGTGCCTTAGACCGTATGGCCTTCAAAGCTGGAAATACGTCCTGCCAGCCTGTCTCAGAAAACGTTTGCTAAGCCCATCTGTAGTGTTTTGAATTTAGAAATTGTGGTGCTTAAAGAGGAAAACATCAAGGATCTGCAGATCATCAGGATTCTAGATAGTTATTTGTGGCTTAGTATAGTTTGGGAGATGGGGTGCATGTGCTCATATGTACATTCAGAGGCTGATGGGAAGTAGGGCAGTAGGAAGCAGCGAAATTCGACTGCACCGCTCCTCACAAGTACATTCCAGGCCAGCCGTGTTGAGTTTCTACTATATATGAACCAGTTTACTTCAAGGTATTAAATAAATTATCTACAATCCAACAATCACTGTTTCTCAAATGTTTTTACTTTCCTCCACTATAAGAAATATGTTTTATATTACAGTCCGGTGCGCACAAATTCATGCATGACTGAAACAAATTTCAAAAAACATTTACCCTGCCTCTGCGTAATGCAGTCTGGTTCTTTCTGTTCTGTTTCCTTTAAGAAAGGGTCCTGATTGCAGCCCATTAAATTTATTTTACAGCCCACCAGTGGGTGGTGCATACAGGTTTGAGAAACATGGCACTGAGTGAGGCAGAGAAGCAGGGCAGTCCCCTGTAGGGTCACCTAGCTTCGTGTTTGTTTCCCTCCCAGGACCCGGGTTGTGCGGGGTCTCCCTGCCTGTGCAGGTCCTCGGAACCTCCCCCAGGTCTTGGTCCTCTCTTATTCTTGTCTGAATTTAGTCTGAACTGTTTTCCTGCTTCAGTTATATTTTGCCTTTCTTTGTGCTAAAAATTTTAGAAAATAACTAGAGTAGAATGAGAAGTATTCTTCAAAGAAAAACAAAACCGTATGTTGCTCTGTTACTTGCTATAGTTTAGGAGGGAGGAACAGCATTAGACCCAGGGAGACGTCGTACACCAAGAGATGTGAAAGTTTTTTTTAAAAGCCACTCCTTTCTCTAACCTCCAAGAGAATGAAATGAAACTGGTCTCTTTTCTACATTTTACTAACAGCGATCATGATTTCTTAAACCAGTGTCGTGTTTCCTGTTCTCAATTAGAAATACAGTTGACCTTCGAACGATGTAGGCATCAGGGGCACTGACCTCCCACCCCCTGCAATAGAAAATCTCTAACTTTTGATTCCCCAGACTTAACTACTGATAGCCTCCCATTGACCAGAAGCCTTACTGATAACACAAATCATTGATTGACATGTACTTTGTACATTGTATGTATCATACCCTATATTTTTACAATCATGTAAGCTAGAAAAAAGTTATTAAAGTCATAAGGAAGAGAATACACTCACGGTAGTGTACTTCCATTTATTGGAAAAAAATCCATTCAAACCAACATTCAAGGACCAACTGTAGCGTTTTCTGTATAATGTAGTTTTAAAATATCTGCGAACACAACGCGTGATATTTTTATTGGTATCTCTGGGACTAGTTTTTTGGTTTGACAACTGAAAGTATGAAAAGTCAGTGGGAAGGGACGTTTTCAAAGGGAACATTTATTAACTTTTTTCTTTGTTTAACTCTTCAAAGGTTGAAACACTTTCTGTTGTGTTAGCAAGTGGTCCTCAGGTTTTCTCCTTACTTGCCTCCACTGGTAGCTGTTCCCTTCGGTGTGCGAAGCAAAGCTGAGCATTTTGTAAGAGAGAGGAGCAAGTGTCAGAGACTTGTAGGAGATTAAATCAGGCGAAGGCTTCTTCAGTGGACCTTCCTCTGTCTTTTCTGAAAAGACGATTTTTCCGGTGATGTTAAGACGTGGATATTTGGGAGCAGTCCGGTGAAATCTGTAAGGTGGCTCTGTGTGTCTAGTCTCTTCTCTGCAGTCTGGTTACGGTTTCACCTACCTCGCCTCGTGGTGGCTGTGTTGCTTTCCCACAAATTCTCCATTCCCCAGTGCAGTGAACCACCGTCTTCAGCCTTACCTGCCACAGCAGTCAGGAAAGATTATGGAGATTTTTTTTTTCTTTTAAAGTCATGCCGTGTTTTTATAAAGTTAGGACTCTGGCAGTTTTCTTCTTCACCTGACAGGGCTATCGTCTGACGCTTAGAAAGTTCCTGTTTTTACATTGTATATGAGAGCTTTGGACTTCTGCTTTGTTTAAAAGAAAATCTTTATTAGAATACCCTGAAGTTTGTGTTCTCTTCCCTATTGCTAAAGTTACCTCTCCGAAAACCAAAGCAAAGAAAAAACTATTGCTGATAAGTATCTGAGCCCCCTACCCCTTAAAACACGGTGTGTTTTCTACATAAGGTGCTGAAGTGCTGACTGCACAGTTTGTACAGACAACCAAATTGGATAGGAAAAACCAAGAAGCTCCCATTTCTAAAGATGTTCCAGTGGCAACGAGTGCTAAAAGGGCAAGGAAACAAGAGAACTCTCCAGTCAAAACTGTTCCAAGGGCTAAGCCACCCGTGAAGAAATCTCCACAAAAACAGAGGGTAAATATAGTAAGAGGCAATCAGAATCCCAGACTCAAAAAGCAGCCACAACCTGGTAAGAAATACTCTTCCTGTGAATTTAAACACCGCAATACAGACTAACTGAGATTGCAAGAGAGAGTGTATTGGAATAATCTAAGAACGGTTGAGGTTTACCAACCGTTCCTGCTGTCCCCCTTCGCTCCCACACCGACAGGACTAAGTAGGTCGGGTTCCTGTCGTAAACACATCCGTGAGGTGCAGATTCTTGCCTTCACACAATAGAGCCTCCCTGTTAGTTTGCACAAAGCCTCAGCGTGACCGTCTGCAAGAGTGTACGTGGAAAGGAGCTTTTTTATAACTAAATGCACAGGCACGTAGTCTCTGGCTGTATTTTTCTGGGCCGCAATCACTTACAAAAAGTAGAAGCCTGGGGGCGCCTGGGTGGCGCAGTCGGTTAAGCGTCCGACTTCAGCCAGGTCACAATCTCGCGGTCCGTGAGTTCGAGCCCCGCGTCGGGCTCTGGGCTGATGGCTCGGAGCCTGGAGCCTGTTTCCGATTCTGTGTCTCCCTCTCTCTCTGCCCCTCCCCCGTTCATGCTCTGTCTCTCTCTGTCCCAAAAATAAATAAACGTTGAAAAAAAAAAAATTAAAAAAAAAAAAAAAAAAAAAGTAGAAGCCTGTAAGTTTATTTGTCCAAAGGGAATTCTAAAGAGATCATTCAAGATACTCGGGAATCCAGAAACCTGGTTTTGGTGTTAAAAGGCATTAAGTTCATTTTAAAAGCAGTTTTACTTTTCTAGTTTTGTTGAAGTGAACGATGAAGTTTAGTTCCGTGAACCCATGGCCGGCTGCGCTGGTTCCACATCTGCAGCTGCTGGAAGCGGCCTCCTTACCAGAAGGCCCCATCGGCCTCGGAGGCTTCCCCTCTGGAACCGAACACCCGTCACGCCCACGCCCCTGCTCCGCTTTCCCATCTCTGCGTGTGGCGTGCGGCTTCCCCCTGCAAAGTCTGCTGTTCCTTCACGCTCCGTACGGAGTCCTGTTCCGGAGCATGTGTGTCGTGCTCTTGTTTTAACACAGACTTGATTCCTCATGCCTTTTTCCTGGCAGTTCTCTGTCTACCCTTCCTGATTCTGCATTCTCCCTCATCTAGTTTTAGATTTTTAAAAAACCTCAGAGTCAGTGGGACTTCAGAAAATACGGTTTTTTTGAGGTGAATCGATTATGAATAAGTTTGTTTTTTCCTGAACTTCTGTAATACTGTTATTTTATGACTGAAGAGTTGTTTTGGTTTGGGGTTTCTTTTAAATGAGGGAAGGATCTTTAAAAAGCTCTTCGTATCATTCTAACACGTCTTGCCATGGTGACACCCATACACGCCACATATAAGCTTTTTTCGTCTCCTGGGCATTCACAGCAAGGCCGTGTCCCACCCTTCTATGCTTCCCTCCTGCTGTTTCTTGTCGTGTGCCTGCCCCACCAGGTACCCCAGGCTCCTCCCCCACGTCACACCGACGTCTGCTCGTGTGCCGTTCCCTTGTACCAGTCCAGACCTCAGCCAGGTCCTGCCTCCACTGTGAGACCTTTCCTGCCGCTCTGATCTTAAGCGAGCTCTGTTTTCTTTCCTTTCCTTTCCTTTTGAGTTTTTGAGAACACTGCGGAATCAAATTCATCCTTTTTTCTAATCATCTGATGTGTCTTGGTCTTGTCTTTCCAATGAATTTGTAAACATTATGAGCATAGACACGTGTATAAATGCCTTGTATGCTTAGCTGTGTCATTCGGATCATTTGTACCGAACTGGCTCTCAGGTATTTGTAGACTAGTTGACTAATGGGAGGAATGCAGCTGGGTATTAGCACAAAAGGGAGCCCAGGAAATGAAAAGTTTTTAAAACATGTATTCAGAAAAAGGCTGATTTGCATTCAAATGTCTGTATATATTGTACAGCCACATTCCAAGGTAAAATTTTAAGATTCCCACCTTTTAAATAATCTCTTAGTTTTTCTTGTATTTCTTAACCACCTATACTAATCAGTTTCATTTCTTTTGCTTAAAGCATCAGAATTTAAGAAGGCTCATTTTTGTTACTGAAACTAATGCCTTTGTGTCCTTTTATAAGTTTTTAATACAGTTTTTATTTATTGAGCTCTTTATTTTTTATATACTTTATTTGGTGTTGTCTTATTTGTATTTCTTAAAAGAGATGATCAGTATTCTATTTTTAATTGATAGAGAACCTCTAACAAGTCAGTAATTAAGTGATTTACCAGAGACTACACATATTTGTTAAACTGGATCCTTTTTCTTTCGGTGCAGTGTTTTTTATATTAGGCCTTACTCATAAGTGATATCCTATAATACCAGCAAAGATAGGATGAAATTAGTATGAATAAACATATCAGGTCACAAAATGGATTTCATGTTTGTAGTATATCCATGGGGCGAATGAGATGATTCTCCACCTTGGGTCATTTTCTTCTACTGAATCCCTTGGGTTTTGCTATTTTACCTAAAAAATGGACAGTGGTTGTTACTTTTATCTTTCCCACCATATGCACAAACCCTTCTCATTCTGTTTGATGACCTCACAGGCCAGAGTTTTCTTTTTTTTAAATGGATTAGTCATGGGGCACCTGGGTGGCTCAGTCGGTCGAGCATCCGACTTTGGCTCTGGTCATAATCTTACAGTTCGTGAGTTCAAGCCCCACATCAGGCTCGCTGCTGTCAGCACAGAGCTCACTTCATATCCTCTGTTCCCCTCTCTCTGCCTGTCCCCTCCTTCCACTTTCTCAAAAATAAATAAAACATTTTTAAAAAATGGATTAGTGTGCTTGCTTCGGCAGCACATATACTAAAAAAATGGATTAGCCATTGGCCTTTGCAGGCAGGTCAGTAATCCGTTTCAGACCTGCTGCTATTACAAAGAAAAACGCATGGTTTTCCTATCCATGCACCTGCCACAGGGAATCGTTCCCTAGTGTTGTCGTGAACTTTGTCCTTCATGACAACCGCATTTAAGGAAGCTGAATTAATACCCTGTGAATACACATAAACCACTGGAGAAGGTCAGTTTTCTGGTTAAAGGCGAATGGCTAGATGTGATTATCTACAGAAAGAATTATCGGGCAAACATGCAGACAGAGGGAATGTTTTCAGTGTAGAAATTAAAGTTTTAAAAGGTGATAAAATTGGTGATTTTGAGTGAATACTCATGACTTTTCTGATTTTTATTTATATCATTACTTATTATAATTAAACATCAATATGATTAAAAGTCATCTCTAGTTTGGGGCATCTGGTGGCTCAGTCGGTTAAGTGTCCGACTCTTGGTTTTGGCTCAGGTCATGATCTCACAGTTCATTTGACTGAGCCCTGTGTCAGGCTCTGCCCTGATAGCACCGGGCTTCCTTGGGATTCTCTCTCTCTGCCTCTACCCCACTCGCACGCTCTGTCTCCCCCGCTCCCTCTTTCTCTCTCTCTCAAAATCAATAAATAAGCACTTTTTTTTAAAAAAAAGTCATCTCTACGGGCGCCTGTGTGACTTAGTCGGTTAAGCATCTGACTTCGGCTCAGGTCATGATCTCGCGGTCCATGTGTTCGAGCCCTGTATCGGGCTCTGTGCTGACATCTCAGAGCCTGGAGCCTGCTTCGGATTCTGTGTCTCCCTCTCTCTTTGCCCCTCCCCTGCTCATGCTCTGTCTCTCTCTGTCTCTCAAAAATAAATAAACATTTAAAAAATTTTAAAAAAACAAAGTCATCTCTAGTTTGAATTTAAGTGATTTCTCTAAGAAAGCACTTGTTAAGGGAAATGATTCCTAAAAGTATGTTAAAATGCTATAATATACACTTCAAATTTAGAAAGTCACTAGATTGTAAGCTCTCTGAGGGCAGGACTCTTGTTCTCTTGTTTATTCTTGTTCTTTTTCCTCTTTGCATGTTTTCTCAGCTAAGTAGTATGCCTTGTGTGTAGATTGGCACATACATTTCTGAAAGGTGATTTCTTTTTAAATCAGTATGCACATTCCTTAAGACTTGTTCTTGTGGTAAATATGTTATAATAGAACTGATAGTTGGAAGGAACCTGATAGTGAAATTTTAATATATAATCTATGTAACCTATCCAGAGGTTTTTCTTGAATATGTTGACTTAATCATTGATTTTCACTAAGCGGTAATAATAGAGCAGAGAATTAAAATACATAGAAATCAAATGTTATATGTCTTTTTCTTTTATACTGAAGCAAAAGGAGAAACTGGTTCACAGCTTCAATCAGAAATCTCATCACTTGGTCAAGAGGATGTTGACATAAATGCAGCTCGGGCGGAAAGCATCTCAGTGGCTCAGAAAGATCTACCTGAAAACTCCATTGTCAACTGTGACTCCCAGGCCCTAAATATGTTAGCTGACCTAGCGTTAAGTGCTGCTACTTCCGCCACGCCGCCATCTGAGCCCAGAAACTTTCCCTGCCCCTCTGAACTGCCACAAGATGATGTTTTGCTTTCTAAAGAACATTCTCTGCACGGTACGTCTGACCATGAATATCACAGAGGAGTTAAAAATCAGAAAGGTGGACTGTTCCCGAAACCCTCCACTGGGAGGAAGAGCCCTCCAACGTCAGACTCCGCTGTCAGCCAGGAGGAAGAGAGCTCGGTTCCTGGCAGCAAGGCCCCTGTGGAAGCCTCGCCAGCACTTCCCGAGGAAACACTAGAAACTTCTGAGGCAAGCCAAAGCACTTTCGTTGCCGTGGAACATTCCTATGCCCTGCTGCTTGCAGAACATTCAAAGAAACATCTGCAACAGAGAGGAATCCCAGGCCCGGCCTTCGCCAAGAATGGCACCAAAGGCCCCGAGGCAGGGACCCCTGTGGGGAAAGTCATGCCCTTCCGACATCAGCAGAGCACCTCCCCGCTGCGGAAGCTGTCTGAGGACCCGCTACCCAAGTGCAGGAGCCAAGTGGTGTCCTCCGACCCGAGAGACTTCCAATGCTCTCACACTGTGCTCAGCTGTGACGGCTCTGTCAAGGTCACGTTCCAATGTGAGACAGAGTACGTATTCGGCTTAGACAGCAAGTACACCAACCACCCGCTGGAGAAAACTGTAGTAAGAGCGCTGCATGGGTAAGTGGGAGTGACTCTGCTGTGGAGATCAACGTCAAGGGAAGGATACCTGTGCCAGAATCTGGGGAGAGGGAAAGAAGGGTACTGTGTGTAACTCCAGTAACTTAGGAATAATATCAGGCAGTTGTGTTTACTGCCAATTAAGAAAATGAGGCTGGTTTTGCCACCGTCGGTGGTCACGTGGAGCCCTTTAGCAAGCTAACTTTAGCCCTGTGAAAGCTTTCCATTTTGAGATGCTCCCACATAAGCCTTTGTGGCCTTTGAATTTACAGTATGTCAATGAGATCTTAATGTAAAATCGTGAAATACAGAAATAATGCCTTACAGACTGAATTCCAGAAGAAATGTTTCAAGAATTACTTCTAACTTCTTAGGTTGGTCCGGTGGTCTGAGCGAGCAGTCTTACATGGGGTTGTTCTGTAAATCTAAGGGGTCAGAGCATCAAGGCAGTAACAGCAGAGCAGCTGAAAGCATGGGCTTTGGAGCGTAGACGAACCCCGGTTTTAATCTTCCGAGTTACCAACTTACTAACTAGCTTCTGGGACCCGGGGGTTCCTGTTCTTTGGGACAGTGCTTCTAGGGGTCTCACAGGAGTGCAGATTCTGACTCTGGTCTGTTTGGGATGGGGCCCGAGAGTCTGCATTTCTGGCGAATTTCCAGGTGGTGCCAGGGGAGCGTCGGTGGCAGTCCGTGGGCAGCGCTTTTAAGTATTTAATGTCAGCAATGGCTACCAGCAGGTTGTTACATATATTAAGGTTTTGCACAGTGACTGACCCGTACTAATAAGTGGTACCCGTTGCTAGTAGCAGGGACCATTAGTTATATGAAATGACATTCAGCTTCCTGTGAATGGAATATTTCACATGGAAGCAACTAACCTGTATCAGACTTCTTTCCTTGCTCCGGTTACATGCTCACATTCCTAGGAGCATATACTTAACGTTCCCATCTACTCATGAGGGGTGTTTCTTAGCTCTAATCCTGTGTAACAGAGGCCCAGCTCCGTAGCCCCTCCGACACTGTCTGCTATCATCCTGCCGGGCAAGTGGCCAGAAGTGTTTTCTCCCCATTCAGTTTCAGGAGATTTTCTGGAACTATAATCTGAAAATAGTGTTGTTCTGCTGACTCGCCCACAGAGATATTTTAACCTCCAGACTTTCCCAACTATTAGAAGAGAAATACAAAAATAGAAATGAGTTGGCCAGACTTAGCAAAAGCAAGACGAGGATTGGGGTAGTTACTGGAGCCATTCTTCACATAACAGGTACATTGTGTCCAAAGGGAGTTGGAGTGGTATAAAAGAGAAATCCTAGACTGGGAGTCTGGAGACTTCTGTTCCAATCATGGTTCTGCTTAAGGGTTTTGTGATCTGAAGAAGTCACTTTTCAAATCTCTGATTTTCAGTTCCCTTTTCTGCCTCTGTAAAATGAGTGGATTAGATCCGTCATAACCACTTGTTAAGTCAACTTCATTTTTATATTATTGTTTCATATCCATGTATTTTAAAATAAAAATGAACAAATTTAAAACTAAGATGCAAATGAAGGCACTTATGATAAGACAGTCCACTAAAATCACCATTTTCAATGACTTTTTACATGTTTTTTCTTTAAAATCTCAGGCCCTGGAACACTGACTTACCTGATAATGTGGAAGAAGTGAAGCTTTTACTTCATATGTGGGTGGCTCTGTTTTACAGCAGTCACAACAAGGTGATGCGGTCATCCCGAAAAGTGGTGGAGCACAGCAACCCCGCAAAATATGTGTCTATAAATAGCACATTAGAATCGTTGGAATTCAGCGAACTTGAGGAGGCCTCCAGCGTGCAGAGGTGTCCTGTGGACCCTCTGTTGGAGACTAACAAATCTCCCAGAGGTCCTGCTGCCGACGTGTCCTTCCCAGACGCCGACTCCTTGCTTCCCTTCATTAAACCACCACCCACGAGAGGCTTGGAGCTCTGGGTGCAGAACGAACAGAAAGAGATTTTTGCAGGAGAGGGTCTTCCAGACACCCCAGAGAGCCAGAATTTCATCTATTCCTGTAATAATGAGGTAAGTACGTGCTGACATCATTTTTGAAGAAATTTCTTTTTTCTCTCAATGTGTAAAATCACATTCAAGACGTGCCGTGGGTTTCTTTTAGGAAGGTGGATTGTCTGCGTAAAGGATTAATAAGCCAGGCACTTAGTTTCTGTAAGTACGCTCTAGATTGTTTGCAGGTGGAGCTCGTCTCCATCCTGATTGAAGAAGCAGAAGTGGAAGAAGACCATGGGGGCCACATGGGTCGGGGGCCAGGCATAATTGTGGCACTTATTAGTTACGGAGTTTGGGGCAAATTACTGGTTTTCTCTGAGCATACGCTCCCATCTTTTAAAAGAGGTAAATAATATCTGATCTGTCTTAGAATAGTTTTGAAGGATCAGATGCAATGATAAGAGTTAGAGATCTTTGATAAGCCTTGAACTGAAATGAAGTCTGTTAAAGATGATTCTGGAAAACAAATGCTGGCACGGTAAACGTGATGCCATGCCCCCGTGGGCCTGTTGGTAATTGTGGCAGATACGGAAACTACACTGTGATTCTTTGCGCTGCACGCCACTGACGCTCCACAAGGCCAGACGGTCACGTGTTCACTGGAGCCCGTAAACAAGTTGCAGCAAACTTCTAAGCAAACGGCTTAACAAAATATATGCCCTTTTAAGTTTTCAGCTTGGTCTATTCCAGAATAATTTTGCATGCATTTGGGCACCTACAGTGCCTGTTTTAACACTGAGTAGACAGCGTGTCCGTATCAGGGGTTACTTGGGATTTGTGCCTCCAGGGAGACTCAGCCTGTGTCTCCAGATGCTGGTATCATCAAAATGGCTGTGAGCCCCGTAGCAGTCTAAGCCTTTTGCTCACATCAACTCAGTTTTCATGCAGCCCAGTGAGATAAAGACCACTCCACCCCATCTTATAGACGAGGAAACTAAGGCACAGAGAAGTGTGCCAGTTGCCTGAAGTCACACAGTAAATTGTTAAGCCTTGATTCAAAGCTAGACATCTAGATACTTGTCACATTCTGTGTGCGTGTGTGTATGTACATGTGTGTGTTTACGTGTGTATGCATACATACATATGCACGTGTGTGGAGTTTTTTCTAAGGATGGGTTTTATAAATTTCATCTGATTCTCGAGGAGATAGATAAAATCCAGTTAAGAATCTCTACTTAGGGTGTGCCTGGGTGGCTCAGTTGGTTAAGCGTCTCTTTTTTTTTTTTTTTTTTAAAGCATATTTATTTATTTTGAGAGCAGGGAGGGGCAGAGAGAGGAGATAATCCAAAGCAGGCTCCACACTGTCAGCACAGAGCCCAACATGGGGCTCGAACTCAAAAAACCATGAGATCACGACCTCAGCCCAAGTCAAGAGTTGAATGCTTAACCGACTGAGCCCCCCTGATGCCCACCCCCCTTTCTAAGTTTATTTATTTATTTAGAGAGAGAGAGGAAGCATCTGGCTCTTTTTTAATTTTATTTATTTTTATTTTTTAATTTACATCCAAGTTACTTAGCATACAGTGCAATAATTATTTCAGGAGTAGATTCCAGTGATTCATCCCCTGTGTATAACACCCAGTGCTCATCCCCACAAGTGTCTTCCTTAATGCCCCTTCCCCACTTAGCCCGTCCCTCGACCCCAACCCTTCAAGCAATTCTGTTTGTTCTCTGTATATAAGAGTCTCTTATGTTTTGTCCCCCTCCTTGTTTTTATATTTTTGCTTCCGTTCCCTTTATTCATCTGTTTTATATCTTAAATTCCACATATGAGTGAAATCGTATGATATTTGTCTTTCTCTGACTAATTTCACTTAGCATTATCCCCTCTAGTTCCATCCGCAAGTGTCTGACTCTGGATTTCAGCTCAAGTCATGATCTCCTGGCTCATGAGATCAAACCATGCTTCAGGCTCCATGCTTCAGCACAGAGACTGCTTGGGATTCTCTCACTTTCTGCCCCTCCCCTGCTCACTCGTGCGTGCTCTCTCTAAGTAAATAATAAACTTTTTAAAAATTTCTAAAAAAAAAATAGAATCTCTACCTTAGAATGAGACTATAAACTTAGGAAGAGTTAGATTACTACCTAGTAAAGTATTTTTTGTTGTGGTAATCTGTAATCAGCTATCATCATTACTAATTCTAGGATTTTTTTTTTTTTTTTTGGAAACATGAAATAGACTATTTAGAGGTAGAAAGAGCATTAAATTTAATGATGCCTGACAATTTCTATAGCATATATTCAGAGATTTTTTTTTTCCAACATCTTCTTGGCTACTCTGCCCCTGCTTTACAGTTGGTGTGTATATATTGGTGTGTATATTTAAAGAAAAAATCCTGTTTGGGGCTGTGGTAAGTCTCCCTAAGAAGAGTCTACCTAAGAAGAGAGTGGTTTGCTTGGTCTCTACCCTCTGCTATTGTGAAAGAGTAGAAGATCCAAAAGAACAAACTGGAATGGATCCTCTATCATTTCCTTCTTCACCACATGCAAATGTAAAACCATCTATTTGATTCTTGGGGTTTTTTTGTGTTTGTTTTTGTCATTTTAGGTAATTGGGGAAAAAGCCAAAGAAGATTCATCAGATAACCTAGAGACTTCTAATCTTGTGCTTTCTGGTATTGGAAGTACCCAAACTAATGGGCCTCCTATTCCTGGTGAAGATAAAGCCTTTGAGCCACCTGATAGCACAAGAGTGACTTCTGACGATACTGTCACGCAAACCGCACTCACCAAGACTTACGATGGGATCAGCAGTCAGTCAGTGATTTGTCAGAAGTCTGCATACAGCACCCTGGAAAGCAAAGCTGATATTTTTCATGCAACAGTGCAGACAAAAACAGGTACCTTACAGGGCCATGTCCAGCACAGAAGCCCCGTAAACCAAGAACGCCAGCCTTCATTGGAGAGGAAGGATGATACAGAGTATGTGATGATTAATCTGGAACCAGTTACGTTCACTTTTGAAAAAAATAACTATGTACCAGTACAGACAGAAGTTGTAAATAGAACCCACGAACCTATGGCCTTTACTATGGAGTCGATTAAACAGGTACCACCTGCTACAAGTCTTAGACATCCCGTGTCTGCATTTGAAAAAGCACAAACACAAGGCCTTAGGGACGTTCCCTCTCTAGCAACGTCCAGACAAAAAGGCACTAAGCACCTGTGTGCCTCCTCCGTCAGTAGAGAGACACTTGCCGAAGAAGTGTGTTCGCTACAGAAAGAGATTCCTGTTCCAGGCTCATCGTCACCATCTGATAATTCAGTGGTGGCGGAGGCATTATCGTTAGTTAAAAGTTCTAATTTTTCGTTACCCAAAGAAGAAATGAAACTCTCTCAAGAATTTTTTCTGCAGACTCCAAGTCTCTTTGGCATATCTTCGGAAGAGGTCGTTGAGCCGTCGCAGGTTGAAGAGGTGGTCCTGGCACCAGCCTCTGCCACTTTGGAAAAAGGTTATTCACATGACTACATGCCATCAATGGGTAATACAGCCGATAGCTCCTCAGGACTGACCGATGACAAGAGCGGTCTCCAGAGTGAAAATAGGAGTTTTGAGTCTTTGAATTCAGCATTTACCCAACCAACCAGACTCTCTCTGAATAGAGAGGAGGCCAGCCTGGAGTTCTCAGAGGAGGATTCCGACATAGACCTCACGCTCACGATATCACCACCAACCAGCCCCAGAGAAGAAGTGCCGGCTGGCAGACTGGAGCTGCAGCAGGAGGCCTCGGCATCAAATGTAGAACTTCCTGACGTGACTGACGAAATAATCAAGCCAGAAGAGGTGACTCTCATAGAAAACAGAAAAGCGAATTCTGCTAACTGTACATCCACGTATCCTGCGGTGTCAGAGAAATCATTAGAAAACGAGAGAAAAGGTGATAATTTACAAACAGTCACCTTAATACTTTCTAAAGAAACTTGTGCCCTTGAGATTGCAGAGGAGGTTAATGTCACCTCAGACTTTCCCTTCAGTTCTTTAATTGAAGAAGTGTCACCAGCTTCTAGTCCTGACCCCCAAGTGCCAGTCGAAGGAACACAACTATGTCAGGCTGTGTCTCTGTGTAGTTTAAAACTTGCTGATACACACTGTGAGAAAAGTGACCGATTCTCCCAGGTCGAGTCAGTAGATTCGGCCATCACGGAGAAAGAAGGCTCTTTTGTCAGTCCTACCTGTCCAGGGGAACGAGACAGCGTACCTGGAGTACACGAGACGTGGCTTTCTGCTGGGCTGCCTCACCCAGGAAGAAAAGATGGCTGTTTGAGCCTTCCTAGTAGAGCAACCGAGGAAGTTGTCCCGAGGGAGCATAGCGAGGGTTCCTCTTTCTCAGAAAAGGTGCCGTCCTGTGATACGGGCTTGAGCCAGCCTGCCTCAGCTGCCCAATATGGAGATGACTTCAAGCTTTCTCTAGAAAAATTGGTAACATCAGGAATTCCACTGCAGCCACTTAGCATACAGAACAGGAATTCAGACTTAAATCATCTGGTCTTGGAGACCTGGGAGTCTCCATTTAGCCCTAGAAAGATGATTGAAAATAAGTCTCTGGCTGACACATTTGTTTCTACAGCTGCACCAAGTGCTATAGCAAATGTGTCACTGAAACAGGAGATTGGCCCCAAAAGCATCGAGAAGAATCTCTTCAGCAGTGATTTGAAGACGAATGAAGGCATTTACGTCCAAGCCAAGTCCTTGAGCTCCGGCTCCGTTGGCGGAGCTGACGCCACACAGACACGCAGGCACTCGGGGCTCCCCAGACTTGCCTTTCGTTCACATGGCGCTGCTGCCTTCCCCCATTGTTCAACAGCCACGAACGCAGAGACGGGCTTTCAAACTCAGGAAATAGCCGTAGTCAGAATGGCCAGTTTGCTTAAGAATAGTGACACTGAGGCCAAGTTCCACGAAAAAGCCATAGATCTAGGAGGTGTTGATTCTCAGTTGCACATCACATCTCCAGAAGATAAGCAAAAAACAATCCATGTGCTGCAAGACGGGTCAGTGTGTGAAACAAAAGATGTGTTGAAGGCTGGGCTTTCCCCCACGTATTTACATGCTGATTCTTACCAAGGTACAGCAGTCACCAGTGAAAATAGCAGTAGAGAGCCTTGTGCTTCCTTTGTTCCCCAGTCTCACACCCCTCTTATCTGTGGAGTCTCTGAAGAACAGACGGCAAATAAGGGTCCTGGTGAGGGGCTCAGAGCCAAGGAAGACTCGGGGACCCTGAGCAGAGACATGGACCTTGGTGTGAATTCTGACATCCATTACGAGCCACTTTCTGGAGAGTCCGATCAAGACTCTTGTGGTGGGTGTAGAAATCCCCAATCAGTGGTGGAGGGTTCCTGCTCTGTGCGATGTAGTCAAACCAAGAAGGAAGATGCTCCAAAAGATGATTATGACTCTTTCCTGAGCCCAAATAATAGTGATAATGAAGAGTGGGGCTACTGCAAGCAGTCCTCAGGGTTGGAAACAGGCCTTCCTCCCAGACACTGGCTCTGTGGACTCAAGAAGGAAGACCGGTGTGTGCCATCTTACGTCCAGATCCGAGACCTCCGTGGCATCCTCAGGACTTATGCTAATTTCACCATAACTAAAGAGCTCAAAGAGACCACGAGAGCTTTGCACAGCCTGAAGAGGTGCCCTGGTTTCATGGCAAAACGTGGTTTGCTCAGCTCCTGGACAAATACTTGGCAGGTGGCAGATGACCTCACCCAGAACACTTTGGATCTGGAGTATCTGCGTTTTGCACATAAGCTAAAACAGATTGTAAAGAACGGAGATTCTCGGCATTCTGCCTCTTCTGCCAGTGTCTTTCCAAAGGAGCCCCCTCTCCAGATCGCTGCGGGAGCTCCCCCTCTGACAAAACTATCCGAGGCCCCGGCTCTGCGCCCTGCGTCCCGGAGCAGAAGTCCCCTCATGGTAACAGTGGTTCTCTCGGACCCCAGACAGCAGAGTCTGCATAGGAGAGGCCAGATGCTCGGCGGTTCGGACAGTTCCTGCTTCTGGAAGGAGAGGTGTGGTCACGGTAGAAATCATCTTACAAACTCTGAAAGAAATCACACCGTTTCATTCCACCTCAACAAACTGAAATACAACACGACTTTGAAAGAATCCCGGAGTGATATTTCGCTTATTCTCAACGAATATGCTGAATTCAACAAGGTGATGATGAATAGCAACCCGGTCATTTTCCCAGAGAAAGAGTCAAGTGCGGCTCCTGGAGAAGCCGCCTCTCCAGAGCTGTACTCCTCTCTCCCGCGGGCAGCCTCCTACGAGGACATGATCACAGACCTGTGCACCAGCTTGCACGTCAAACTGAAGAACGTGGTGAAAGAGGCCTGCAAGAGTCCCTTCCTGTTCTACCTCGTTGAGACCGAAGACCAGTCATTCCTTGTGAGGACGAAGGTAAGGTGCCCGCTCCGTCTTGGGGTGTGTATTCTTCTGTTTGCCACCTAACTTCATTTTGGAGGTGATAAAAGTAGCGTCCTTGCCTTCGGAAAGAAATCAGGACACGGAGAGGCTTTAAGTCTCACTGCTCAGTCTTCACTGCATCTGCCACTCATACTCCATCTGAACATTCCATCACGTTCCATGTTAGTGCGGTGACTGATTTTCACACCAAAAAGCTACCACCCAAATTTTCACACCAAAAATACTATTCCTGTTCAGATGCGAGCACAGACGTATTCCAAAGGGAAGATTCGGACTTAACAAGAAAGTAATAATACCTGTGTTCCTCCATTAGCGTGGATAGTTGATGGGGATCTCTTTTGGTTTGGGAGGTTTTTGGTGGTGTTTTTTTTAATTATTATTATTTGTTTAATGTTTGTTTAGAGCACGAGTGGGGAGGGACAGAGAGAGGGAGACACAGAATTCGAAGCAGGCTCCAGGCTCTGAGCTGTCAGCACAGAGCCCGACACAGGGCTCGAACCCATGAACCAGGAGAACATGACCTGAGCCCAAGTCGGACGCTCAACTGACTGAGCCACCCAGGCGCCCTTTTGCTTGTTTGTTTCTTAAATTCCACATATGAGTAAGAGCCTATGATACTTGTCTTTCTCTAACTGACCTATTTCACTTAACATCCTACTCTCTGGCTCCATCCACATCACTGCAAATGGCAAGATTTCATTCTTTTTTATGGCTGAGTAATATCCCTGTGTATACACGCACACGCACACCATCTTTATCCGTTCATCTATTCATGGACGGACACTTAGGCTGCTTCCATAGTTTGGCTGTTGTGCATAAGGCTGCAGTAAACATAAGGGTGTGTGTATCCCTTTGGATTAATGCTTTTGTATCTGAGGGGTAAATAACCCACTAGTGGATTACCGGAGCATATGGTATGAAATCTATTTTTAATTTTTTGAGGAACCTCTACATTGTTTTCCCCAGAGGCTGCACCAGTCCGCACTCCCACCCACAGTGCAAGAGGGTTCCCCTTTCTCCACTTCCTTGTCAGCACTTGTCATTTAGATACTAGCCATTTTGACAGGTGTGAGGTGATACCTCAGTGTGGTTGTGGTTTGCATTTCCCTGTGATGGGTGATGCCGAGCATCTTATGTCTTTTGGCCATCTGGATGTTGTCTTTGGCAGAATGTCTGTTCACGTCTTCTGCCCATTTTTAATTGGTTTATTTGGCTTCTGAGTATTGAGTTTTAGAAGTTCTTTATATGTTTTGGATAGTAACTCTTTATCAGATACGTCATTTGGAGATATCTTCTTCCATTCCGTAACTGCCATTTAGTTCTGTTTCCTTCACTGTGCAGAAGCTGTTTATCTTTTTTTTAATGTTTTAATTTTTTTTTATTTTAGAAAGAGCATGAGTGGGGGGTGGGGGAGAGAGAGAGAATGAGAGAGAGAGAATCTTAGGCAGGCTCTACCCTAGCACAGAGCCTGATGTGTGGGGCCTGATCCCACAACTCTGGGATCATGACCTGAGCCAAAATTAAGAGTCAGAGGGTCAACAGACTGAGCCACCCAGGTCCCCCAGAAGCTTTTTATCTTGATGAGGTCTCAATAGTTCATTTTTGCTTTTGTCTCCCGTGCCTGAGGAGACCTATCTAGAGAGGAGTTGCCATTCTCAGATTATTGCTCTCTGCAGCTTTATGGTTTCAGGTCCCACATTTACATCTTTAATCCATTTGGGGTTAAATTTTGTGTATGGTGTAAGAAAGTGGTCCAGTTTTCCCAACACCATTTGTTGAAGAGACTTTTTTCCATTGAATATTTGTTCCTGCTTTGTCAAAGATTAATGGACCATATGATTGTGGGTTCATTTCTGGGTTTTCTGTTCTCTTTTTATGCCAATACCATACTGTTTTAATTTCTGCTGTTTTGTAACATAACTTGAAATACAGAATTGTGATGCTTCCAGGTTTGTTTTTCTTTTTCAAGATTCTTTGGCTATCAGAGGCCTTTTGTGGTTCCATACAGATTTTAGGATTATTTATTCTAGTTCTATGAAAAATGCTGTTGCTATTTTGATACGGATCGCGTTAAACGTGTAGATGGCTTTGGTAGTGTGGACATTTGAACAGTATTTATTTCAGTCTTTCATTATTTACAGTAGTGCTCAGATTGTCCCAGACCCAGCCAGTGGGACCCAGTCCTTTTAAGCTGGCTTCGGTGTCCTTGGAGCCCTTCTTCCTTTGTGGCACAACTTGATGTTGCAGGTTATCTCACAGATTCTTTGCCCACCCCCCGCCCCCGCAGCCTTGAAGTCCGCCATTCCTCCAGGGAGCAGGATTCCGAGTGAAGAGTAGCATTCGGGATCAGCATCTGGGCACTGGGTGAGCTCGGCGCCACTGGGTATCTCCGCTTCCAGGCCTTCTCAGCGGAGCCAAGAAGCGCGCATGTCTGTGTGTAAAAGCTGCAGCCTCCCCCCCAGCCCCGGCTCATCCCTGCCACCATTGCCAGAGTCGCAGCTGTCCCCGTGTGGCAGGGAGCTGGCTCCCATCACCCCGCCTGCAGTCGCACTCCCGGCCCACAGCTCGCCCCTGGACGTCCGGCCCCGTCCTCACTGCCTGGGGCACTGACCGGCACTGGCCCTCGGCCCTCACACAGGAGCGGGAGCCCGTTCGGAGGACGGCGGTCCTCAGTGTGTATCCTAGAATCCCAGTGTGTGAGCGGAGGGGGAATGTTGCCAACACGACGGCCCCCGGATGGCACAGGTGCTCTGACGATGTTCCAAGGAGTCAGCCTAGTCGAGAGGGTCAGGACCTTTTCCTTAAGGAAGCGACACCGGCCTCGTGTACGTGGTGCGGGCAGCTGGACTGATGAGTGTTTGGTTCATTGACCGGATTTGTTTCGGGTCGCTCAGGTCAGCACTTCAGGGTGTCCGGGATGCCTGTCACGTGGTGTCACCTGGTAAGCCCCATGCATGGTGAATCACAAAGTAACATCAAACCTGTGCGGCCGTCCTGGCGGTCCTCCAAGGGACGAGGCCCCGCGGGGACTGAAATGCTGGTGGCTCCCCAGTTGCCCCGTTCTCCCTGGGCCAACGGGAAGCTGGTGGCACAGGGCTGTCGCATTTCCCATCTGGAGCGAGTCTGGAGGTGTGGACACAGCCGGGTCGGGAAGGAAGGGCCTCACGGAGGCCCCGCGAGGGCACTGAACACCGAGGTCACTGGGAGGCAGTGACACTGTTTCTTAAGATAAATAACGTCGTGTCTGCATTTCAGAGAGATTTCTGCCACAGCGGGGAGGCCTGGAGGCGAGCTGGACGGCAGGCCTCAGTGGGAGGCTAGAGGGAGACGAGTTCTTCTCTGAGATGGCTGGTGCCTTCCAGCTCGGACCTTTTACATGACTTTCGTTTAGTTAAATGCAAACTTTTTTTTTTTTGGCCATCAAGGATCCTTTTCCAAGGTTTCTTGGTAAGCGGTTGCCAGATTGGTTTCCCCAGCCCCTTCCGCCAATGTCTTTGTTCTAATTTCCACTGCTTTGGTAAGCAGTGTAGTTGAAAAAAATGAAGCTTTACACGGGCTTGCAGACTCTTTGAAGGTGCCTGGCCTCTAAAAGTAACCTAAAAATTGTTGTATACCTTGAATGAAGTTAATTTTGTTTTGGGCAGATTCTATATGCTGTACCTTGACGTGTGCTGAAATAAGTCAGGGATCGACTCAAGTGGTGTCACAACCGTGTCCCACAGTGAGCAAAATACCTGATTTCTTTTTGCTTCCATCATCTCAAGAGCAACAGTGCCATTCACACCCTTGACAGAGCACAGGTTTTCACACAGGAGAGAAATCATAGCCAGGGTCGGTTTCCTTCCAGCAAAAGGAAGGAAACCTTCCTGCTTGTTTAAACAGTAAATGTTTTGTTTGCTGATATTTTTTCATGTGACCCCTGTTTACAACAGAGAATAACAAATTTTGTGCAAAGGCAAAACTAACCTTCCAGGGAGAAGGTGGACACATTATAAAATAAACTTGAGAATAAAGTATTACCAAGGTACTCTAGGGGTGCCTGGCTGGCTCAGTAGGTTAAGCATCTGACTCAGCTCAGGTCATGATCTCACACTTTGTGGGTTCAAGCCCTGCAGCAGGCTCTCCGTTGCCAGCACGGAGCCTGCTTCAGATCCCCTGTTCCCCCCCCCTCTCTGCCCCTCCCCTGCTGGTTCTCATTCTCTCTCAAAATAAACTTGGGGTGCCCAGGTGGCTCAGTCGGTTAAGCGACCGACTTCAGCTCAGGTCATGATCTCATGGTTTGTGGGTTTGAGCCCCGCGTCGGGCTCTGTGCTGACAGCTCGGAGCCTAGAGCCTGCTTCGGATTCTGTCCTCCCTCTCTCTCTGCCCCTCCCCCACCCCCTTTCTCTCAAAAATAAACTTTTTTTTTTTAAGTTTTTTTTTAAAATAAACTTAAAAAAATTTTTTGAAAGGGGTGCCTGGGTGGCTCAGTTAGTTAAGTGTCCAACTTTGACTCCAGTCATGATCTCATGGTTCGTGAGTGCGAGCCCCACGTTGGGTTCTGTGCTGACAGCTCGGAGCCTGGAGCCTGCTTCAGATTCCGTGTCTCCCTCTCTGTCTGCCCCTCCCCCACTCATGCTCGCTCTCTCTCTCTCTCTCTCTCTCTCTCAAAAATCAGTAAACATTTTTAAAAATTTAAAAAGGGGGGCGCCTGGGTGGCGCAGTCGGTTAAGCGTCCGACTTCAGCCAGGTCACGATCTCGCGGTCCGTGAGTTCGAGCCCCGCGTCGGGCTCTGGGCCAATGGCTCAGAGCCTGGAGCCTGTTTCCGATTCTGTGTCTCCCTCTCTCTCTCTGCCCCTCCCCCATTCATGCTCTGTCTCTCTCTGTCCCAAAAATAAAAAAAAAAAAAAAAAAAAAAAAAATTTAAAAAGATAATCCAGAGCAAAATGTTTCTGAAAACTGAGAAAACTACCCCAGACTATTTTTCTGCCCTGGAGAGTCCTGGGGCACTCAGTAGTGATGGGTGTCAGGCCCCGTTTATTTGTAAGATGAGGAACATCTGGGAGGCCCTTTGTTGTTGAACAGAGTGCGCGACAGAGTAGCTGAGAATGCCACAGGATGCGATGAAAATGTTGAACATCTCAGAAAATGTATTCGTTCAAGTGGTTTATTAGTAAAATAAGAGCTAAAGATTTATATTTAGATGTTTTAGTGGGCTCTCTGAAAAGAAGTCTCATCTGCAGGAGTTTCTTTCAAAATACATCGCTGTGCATTTTGAGTGAAGAATCAAAATGGTCTAGGGCTGATTGATACTGTATTTTTTACAAAGGACAGAACCAGAGATGGTCAGACACCAGGTTCCTGGGGTGCGGTGGAAGCCTCTAGAACCCTTCAGACAGAAGCCGTGTCAGCATCACAAGGAGAACAGGGTGAAGGAGTTCCCTTTAATGACACGGACTTACCCTGCCGTTAGGCCTGTGACCGTAGTGTCTGACAGGAAGGCGGTGGCCTGGTGACCTGAGGTTCAGCCCACTTACCCCACCCCCCTCCCCCATGCTCACCAACACCTGCCGCACCCAGGGCTCCCTCCACAGCTGTGAACGGCAGTCCAAGTGATGCTTACAAGTCAGGAGTATTATTTCCCAAAGTTCTGGAAACGTTTTGACTGGAGGTGGCATTTTTAGAGTGAGCGTCTGCGTGCCACCAGGTAATCGTCTCAGGGTGGGTGAGAGTCCTAGGCGTGTATATCAGTCTGATGCTGATCAGACTGTGGACCACGAAAGGTTTACTATAAAGTGCTTTGCCTTTGAAATGGGTTTGTGGGGTGCCTGGATGGCTCAGTCGGTGGACCATGCAGCTCTTTCTTGATTCTGGCTCAGGTCATGATCCCAAGGTTGTGGGATCGAGCCCCTCGTCGGGCTGCATGCTGAATGTAGAACCTGCTTAAGATTCTCTCCCTCCCTCTCCCGCCATCACCAAAAAAAATTTGAAACAACACAAGAAACTTTTGAGTCCAGTTAGTGACACCCACAAGCCATGTTTTAGACGCAGAAGCTCCTTTAGAAGACAAACTACCGTTTCTGTTGCCTTGTTGGGATGCAGGTTAGTAAATAGGATGTGCTTTCTGATGTTCAGTGAACTGTAGAAGTAATTCTGTGCAAATACCCTTTTTTATTGTAACGGTTCCTTGTAAATCTTTCAGGCCCTTCTGAGGAAAGGAGGCCATACAGAAATGGAACCGCAGCATTTCTGTCAAGCTTTTCCCAGAGAGAACGATACACTGGTGGTCGTCATCAGAAACGAAGACATAGCATCGCATCTGCATCAAGTACGTGTGGTGATCTTTTCTTACAGAGTGTGTGTTCTGGGCATTTTATGTTGTCTTCCAAATGACCAGACCCATCATCGCTTCTCAGGGCAGAAGTGAACTTTCCCACTGCATCCAAGTGGGAAGCCGACGGGGGTCGAGGGTGCACCCTCGGACCGTATACTTACCGGGGCGTTTCTGGCACGTCGCGTCTGAGTTGAGACTTTCATAGTAGCGGGGGCAGAACCACGGAAAGGGAGGTATCGGGACACTTTCTCAGCTGAGATACGAACCTGTGTCTCTCAGTGCCTGGCAGCAGTAAATCTCCCTTCGGAAGGACTTGTGAAAGTGTTCTTACCTCTTTGCTATGATACTTACCCGTTATTTGCATCAGAGTAATTGCCTGTCCCAAGAACTGCGCTCGGGGGTGGGAATCGAGCCCTGCCGGGCAGGAGGCCCGGGGAGCCGGAGAGAGAGGAGCGACGGTGCGAGCCTGTCGCCTGCTTCACTACTGGACGGGTGTCCAGACCTCCGCTGCGCCTTCCCTCCGTCACCGTCCCCGGCCTTTGGAGTTAGAAGGGGACGGGCCGGAGCGAGTGTGCGGCGTGGATGGTGAACGGAGTCAGGACTGCTTGTGAGGGGCGCTCCTACTGTTGGACAGGGCTTTGCAGGATTCCCGGTCGGTGGTCCAGGCGAAGTTCTTTCCAGCTGTCCCCGAACCTCGAAACCCTGGGATAAAAGTGCCGAAAGCGACCTGACAGACCTCTTTCCCGGGATGCGTCTGTGTTTGCTAGATTCCCTGTTTGCTGAGGCTGAAGCACTTCCCCGGTGTCGTGTTCGCTGGCGTGGACGGCCCTGAAGACGTCCCCGAGTGCACCTACCAGGAGCTCTTCCACGCCGGAGGCTTTGTGGTCTCAGATGACAAGATCCTGGAAACTCTGACATTAGGTTGGTCTTGTATTTTCCTCTCTTCTTTCATTAAAGGACAGTCAAATCGGTTTCTCTTCACCCAGTGACCCGAGTATGATTTCATCCAAAAGAAAGTAACAACTCAGTCTCAGTCGCCACCTTCAGAGGCCTGAGTTTATGCCGCGTGCTGAGCACTCGCACCTCCCTGGGGATCGCTGGCATCCTCCTCCCCAGCCCGCGTGCTCTCCGCCTCCTGGTGCTGACTGGTGATGGGACCGCCAGCCCCGCTTCTCGGTCCCTTCCTGTCAGTGCTGCCGCGGAGCCGTTCACCGTGGACTCTTGCCGTAACTGTCCCTACACTGGCCCCGTCCGCACCCCCCGCTCCCGTTGCCATCACCCCTGCCGTGTTGTTGATGTTCTGGAAGTCAACAAATGGCTCCCAAAAGCCTTCTTGAGTATGTGCCGAACACTCACAATTCCCTTCCCTCTGGGCACGGGCCGGACGTGGAGGGAGGTGAGGGCGGCAGCCGGCTTTGAGGTCTCGTCTGAACCTGCCCAAGCTGACGGCCCAGAGAACTTGCCGTAGGTGCCCTTCGTGGGCCAGAAGGCGGGAGGGGGTTACCTGCAACAGGCATGACTTCCGCCCGGGCACCTGTCTTCCTCTGGCGCAGCGGGCGCTCCCGCTTGTTCCGTGTGTCCGTGCCGCGTCCGCGTGGCGGTCCAGGCGCTCCCGCCACGGCCGAGGGGACCGCAGGTCGCCGCGTCCTAGCCGTGCGGGGGAGGCATGTGCGCTGAGGCCCGGGACCTCGGTTCCCACCGGGAACCGTCGCCGGGCTCCGACCGCACGAGCCGGGAGCCGACAAGGCCTCTTGTGTTCCACTGTGTAGTTCAGCTGAAGGACGTGGTCAAAACCCTGGAGAAGCTGAACGGAAACGGGAGATGGAAGTGGCTGCTTCACCACAGGGAGAATAAGCAGCTGAAGGAAGACGTCAGGTGAGGTCTGCGCGCGGGGGTGGGGGGCGGGGGCGGCCACCTGCACGTCCAGGCGCCACCTTCAGCTCCGCTGGGGGTTGAGATTTGGTTTCTGGGGCCGGGCTTTTGGGGTAGGCAGCGGGGTCGGGGCCACCGCCCAGAGTTTGGGGCCCACACTGTGTGTGTGCGCTCGGCCGGCAGGGGGTCAGGTGCGCGAGTCCGGAAGGTGCGGGTAGCGAAGTTCAGGTTCCGCCACCGTGAACGGAGGGGACGGAGAGTGAGCCGTGGGCTTGCCGCCATGGTGCTTTGTCCGGTGTTGATTCGTGTGTTGTTTCCACGGTCACGAGGATGGAAAAAATTGAGAGCAGGACGTATCCTCAGTTAAATTTTACCCCAAACAAGACCAGAAACAGGTCTTGTTTCAGATGTACAGCTGCTGAGCCCTGGGGCCTGCGGAGCCTCCGCGCTCAGGGAGGCAGGAGCCAACAGGGTCTGGCGCGGGGAGCTGGGAGGAGGCCCCACAAGCCCCGGTCGAGGACCTGCGGGGGCGCTGACGGGCATTTTTGGCGGCGTCCCGGACCAGCTTCCGAGGCTGCTGACGGCGAGGACCTGCTTCAGTGGCATAGTGGAAGCACAGGGCTTAGACAGAGCTGATCCAGCTCAGACAAGAAGTTGTGAAGCTGGGCTTCGAGCCCGGAATGTCCATCTGTAAGATGACCATGTCTCCCCGCACCACGCCCTCCCGAGGAGGACAAACGTAGGTGCAAAACCACACACGCCGGAGATCTTGAAAGGGACGCAGGCGGCCCCGAGCAGGGTTCCGGGAGAGGCTCGTACCTAGGAACAAGTGCAGGAGGGCAAATGAGCCAGGGGGTGCAAGCGGACCCGAGCCCACGATATCATGGAAAGGGTGCAGGGCTCCAAGGACCTGGTGAGTGCAGAGGCCGTGGCCAGGAGATCCCGAGGAGGTGGTGAGCGGGCACTTCAGAGGAAAGATTCAAGTGCGAAAAGGAGTTCCGAGGTTACCACCTCACCCCTGGTCAGCTGGCACGAATAAGCTTATTTCCCGTTCATGGGACTTTGGGTTAAACGGACCCCTTGCTGCTGGCGCTGTCCTCTTCAGAGGGCACCCGCCTCACATGGAGCAGGCGCAGTGGGAACTCGTCAGAAAACTCCCCACGTCCTGTGGCCTTCAGAGGAACTCATCTTAATCTAAAACCCAAAAAACCTAGGCGTTAAAAACTGCAGTTTCCCCAAAGAACGTTTATAGCCACGTGATTATCAGAAACTACAAAAGCAGCCTCCCATCCATCTCTAGGCGAACGTGACCGACTTCTACAGGAGCGTACACACAAAAGCTGGTGTCACAGAAGTGCGCCGTGTGGTGCCCAGCGGGGCATCGGGTTCATCCCTGCTACAGGGCGGGAGAGCAGACACAGGGACGTTTCACAGTCAGACACCTTCCACTAAAAGAGGAAGAAAAGATAGGTAGTTACAAGATTTTAAGAGAGGTGAGAAATTAAGAAAATTCCCGCCGCTACCTAAGTGTAAGGACGTCGGTGTTTGGCAAGCAGTGCGGGGCCTGAAGAGCGGCTTTGGAAGCGCTGCTGTGACAAAGCGCCGCCGGGCCCGCTAGGAATGACTAAAGGGCCCGCCAAGCAGCGTCGTTGGGAAGTGGCAGTAACTGAGCGCGTGGACGTCCCTCCTGCTCAGAGCGAGGCCCGTGCTTCCCGGACACCCGGAACGCTAACGGGAGGAAAGAGCCAGCCTATCAGGTCGTGAGGGAACCTGACGGGACGGTGACGTCCAGGAAGCCAGGGGCCCGGTGGAAAAGAACAGAAAAGGCAAAGAGCATCCCCGGAGGTTTGAGTGTTTTGACATAAGAGGTCAAAGTATAGCGAAGGCAGGTAGTGAAGGAACGAAACAGCTGAAAATCCAGATAAGGTAAAAAGTAGCCTCCTGCAAGCTGCCAGGGAATCCACATTTGGTTAACGTTTCTGTGTACGTTGCAGAATGGATTCGATAGCACGTAAGAAGAACTTAATACTGAGATCCTATCAGAGTGCGAATCTCATCGAACTGCTTCATTACCACCATTGTGACTCTCGATCGCCAACAAAAGCAGAACATTTGAAATGTCTGCTCAACCTGCAAGTTCAGCACGTCCACGCCAGGTTCGCGGTCTTCCTGACAGGTAAACTCCCCGTGTCCGTTCTGCCAGCTCCGGAAGGGTCCGGGTGTGGTCATCGGATGCCGTACGGGATCTGTGCGCACACGGACTGTACGGGGCAGCCGGGACCCCCCCTTCCTGCCTGGTATGTGCTCCTAAACGCACGGGAGGCCGGGCCGAGGGGCGCCGTGGGCTCTGTCTGGCGGCCCTCCGGTCCGCTTGTCTACTAGCTGTGGCCTGCGGGCACCTCAAGTTTTAGGTGAACGTTCGCCGAGCCGTTAGAAACGTTAGGTAGGGCCACAGTCCTTCTGTATCAGCGGTGCTCGGCACCCCCACCCCGGCTGCTCCCAAAGCTTCATACCCCTTCCTCCCTGGACCCATTCCCCATGGACCAAGTCGTTCCATAAAAGTTTTGCTTTTTAAATAAAAGGGGTTCTGATGCCTGAAAAGTATACATCAATGACTTTTTCACCAAAAAGGTATTTTTTTTCTTTTTACAGAAAAGCCTACCATCTCCAGAGAAGTCTTTGAAAACAGTGGCATCCTTGTTACAGATGTAAATAACTTTATTGAAAATATACAAAAAATAGCAGCTCCGTTTAAGAGTAGCTATTGGTAAGAACACTTTCCAGAACTCTCCCTCGTGAGCAGGACAGGACTGATACGGACATTCTGTCTGTGAGGAAACCGGTTGTTTGAAAACTCCGCTCTTTAGTATACATCGTGCTGTAAATTTTAAATCTGTGTTAGGGGTGGGATTGCTGTTGGTTTGGCATTAAAGTCAGAATTTTTGAAGGATCATCTACTTCAGGGTCCCCCGTTTCATCTGAATGACTGAACACATTTTCACTTGCGGTTCATCTCGTTCCCAGGACGGAAGATAACGTCCCTCTTAGCATCCTATTTACAAAACATTTCTTATTCTGTTTATAAAGACGGAATGACCAATTTTGTGTTTCTGCAGGGGACTCCGCTGCAGCTTGCCTAGAACACCAGTGGTGCCACCAACAAATTAGTATTTTCCGTTTACTTTGGAAACTTTTTAGATACACGGAACAGCCTTCTCATATCTGAACAATGTTCTACGACATAGGAGTGTTCTTCATTTCTTCACACTCTGCTCTAAAATCTTGGGACTTCACTCACAGTGGGACAGCAGCTGTCTACCAGCTTCGGGTTATACTATTAAATATCGTTTTAAATTATTTCATTTTTACGGAGCGCCTTCAAAGCTATTAAGCTCAACGTTAAAAAGAGTTTTATAAACACGTTTACTTAGGTGTAGCAAAAAGAAGTCTATTTTAACCAATAGCTTTGTTTTTGCATGTCAGTGTCGAAAAGGCGTATGTAGTGCATGTTACAGCCTGTTTGAAAGGTTTTGCCACCCTTGTAAAAGCTGTAATCTTGGTTTTATTTGCTGTTACTCTAGCAACACTACAGGAAGTTAAATGGTACAAATTTATGAACTGTCATTTTTCACTTAGATTTTGTAAACAGCGCATTACAAAGTCAACCCTCGGAGGAAGAAAATCATTTATTTATGGTATTAGTAATAATTTCTAGGGTAATCTTTAAACTCAAAACCAAGCAAAAAAGTTTGTAGAGATACATAGTATCTATTTGGAACAGAGGTTTTTCTAACCAATTTGTTTCATTTTTTAATAAAGACAACTGAAAATCATTCAGCTGTTTCTGCGATTCCTTCCGTGGAGAACCTTCTGGCAGTTTGTAGCCCATTTAACAGGTAGGACTTCGCTTCCACTCCTACCACAGGACCTCCATCTGCCGGTGCAGCCCCCACAGCCCTGACCCGAGAGAAGGCTCACAGAACTCCAGGACGGGACCTCTGCCTCCTGCCCCTCCCGCCGAGTCGGAAGGTGGGCGTCTGACGCAGTTTCTCGCCTAGAAACACCCCCACTCAGGGAAGAATCCAGGAAGGGGGCTGTAACCCTCCTTGGTCCACTTGAGCCCCTGCTGTGAGCTGAGCCTGCTGTCCTCTCATCTCCTCCTTCAAACGTCCAGCCCTCCCCCTCTTGCCGGAAAGTCTTCCCACAACCCTTTTCTAAAACTGCTTTTCCCCTTAACCGAGTCCCAGGGTCAGTCTCGGCCCTGCTGACCTTCCAGACCGCCTCTTTCATCCTCATACCCACTGGCCTGGCACCTAAGTATTACAGGCGCTCCGTGGCTGTCGAGTGAGAAATGTGGAAATACAGTTCTCTGTGCTTCTAGCCCGGCGGGCAAGGAAAGGCTCGCTGGGACTTTAGATGATCTTACCATGTAGGCCAAGCGGTGGGGTTCTCGACTGGGGCAATTCTGTGCCTCAGGAGGATGTGGCGAGAACACAACTTGGGGTCTACTCACAGTGAAGCCAGAGGACGGGTATATGTTTAGCCATCGAAATCTGCACGTGGCCCCATCTGCTGCAACCACACCGAGGGGAGTGAGCAGCTGGGGCGCACCCGGGGCGAGCCTCACTAGCTCTTAATGTCGGGACACAGACAGACCAATCGAGAAAGAACTGGTTTCCAGAGTTTGGCTTTATTTGCAGTACAGAAATCACCTGGAGCCATTCTGAGACAAGACACCACTGAAGCGGAGGCTCTGTCAAATCAATACTGCGTCGCAGCTTTTGGTCCGTCGAAGAAGCCACACCTGGGATACAAAAGAAGCTTCTACGTTTACCTGCTTCACGATAGGGGTCTTTCTTTCCCCTCTGCTCTTCTCAATCTTGTTAAAACACCGCACACAGGCCTCCTCCAAGATGACTCTCACGGTCCGGAGTTGTGTTAGAATTTCAGGCCCACAGAACCCCAACTTGGGGCCGTGTTCCATGGGCGCTGTCGTAATACTTGATAGGAGATGTGAAGGTGTAGGGAGAACGCAGGGATGCCGTCCCGAATTATGGAACATTCCATCTCGAATATCCTCCATGTCAAGAGGATAGACGGCACACCACCCACCGATCCAGCTCTCGGGCGGCAGCAGCGCGCCTGAGAAGGCTGCGCTGATTAAAAGATACAAATCCTGTATCAAGTGCTCTGTATCAGTATCACGAGGGATTTTTAAAACTGATGCTGCACTAGGGGAAAAAAAAAGCCAGTACTGGTTAAACCGAACAGAATGTGGTCACCCGCCAATTCTGAATAGCCACTCCAGGAAAACGAGTTAATACATGATATTAGAAAGGGGAGGGATATTTACTGGTACAGTGCTCTGCAATCTCCGTTTTGATTACAAAAGCAGGCCTTACAATATTGATTTCATACGATACGCGTCATTTGCCAAAGGTAAGTCTGTCCTAATGAGATGATAATTGCACTGCCGTTAGTCTTCCCCGTAGATGTCATTCTTCTTGCGCTTCATTTCCTCGAAGTCAAACTCGGATCCGGTCATCCTCTTATAGATGTCTTTAATGTCGTCACAAGTTGTCTCAAAGTGAGTTGTAGCATCGTATGCGCGGGAAATAAAGATCTACAAACGAAAATCACAAAGACCTGAGACGCTACAGGAGTGTCTCCTAATAAAGCCTGCGTGTTGATACTCTCTTCAGAGCGCCACACTCACCTGGCTTTCTGTTCCCAAATCTTTTGGTACAAGAAGGTCACTGATGCTAACAAATCTGGAGGGAAAGAGAGAACGGAGTCAGCAGGTGAGCGGACCCCAAGCCCACACTCCCAGCTCTGCCTGAAATTCAAAACCCAAAGGACGAGACCCGCAGGCACAAGGCCCACGCCACAGCCACTGGCGGCTCTCACCCGGCTCGCCACGCTCCGTGCAAGTATCGATCTCGGATTTCAGCTAAATGAACACATCGCTTACTTCTGTTCAATTGGTTCCAAAAGCTCCAGAGCCGGTCTGATTTCTTTCTCCGGTTCCTTGGTCTCCACAGTCGTACTGACTATGGCGATGTACTTGCCTTGTGCGGCCACGTTGTGTGCGGAGGAGATCATGCAGACGTAGATATCTGGAAACAAGGGAAGGCACTCACTGCCGGGGCTTATAAACCTCGGGAATATGCGCGTGCTCCGGCGTCCCCCGTGTATCTCCTCGAGGTGTGCGTTAAAATTGCTTGGGACTGACCAGATCTTCTAGGCAAACCGGGTCATACACAAAAGTCTGCAAGTATCCAGCGACTTCTAGCCCACTGGACAGTAAGGACACGCGGAGCCGTCAACCGCCAGGCTCAGGAGGTTTCTTTTCCCGGCTCTGCTACGGCTACCTACAGAGCCTCACAAAGCAAACTGACTGCTCTGGGGTCATCTTCCTTTCCACGCCTTGCATTTAGAAAGGTTTATTAAGTACCGGTTTTTCATTTATTTATTAGGATAACAAAACCGCAAATCAGCATAAGCTATTCTTCGGATGGCATAACAAACTCTGTAATTAGGGGCGCGTGGTGGCTCCGTCAGTTAAGTGTCCGACGGGCTCAGGTCATGATCGCGTAACTCTTGAGTTCCAGCCCCGTGTCAGGCTCTGTGCTGACCGCTCGGAGCCTGGAGGCTGCTTTGGATTCTGTGTCTGTGTCTCTCAAAAATAAACATTAAAAAATAAACTCCTATAATTCTTCCTGTGTCCCACTCAGTAGCTACTCATTTTCCAATGTACAAAATCATGACTGAGCTCCCTTTGCTCTTTTGAGACTTTCACAGACCCTGCGATCTGCTTGGGGCCTGTGAACATCCCTCTGTTCCAGTCATGACCTGTGATTCTGGTTGCTCCCGTGGAAAAACAAACACAGGTCTTAATAGTGTGTTCAAAAGCTCCTAACTCCTTTTAAGTTGAAGATTCGATAAATATAAGCCTTAGGGCTTCTACCTGGAAGGAAGATGGAAAAAGGTAGGGGACGGAAACAGCTGCTTAGCACAACAGCTTAGGAATTAACAATTTCAGAAGTGAGTCCTGATCTTCCTCAGAGTATTAGGCTGACAAATAATGTCAGCTAATGACAGAAACCTCCAGAGGCACATAATCACGGACACCACATTCCTCTAGTCCAGCCAAGCGCACAGGTCTAAGGGCTCTGGGACTCGTGTGCACCTTCCAGTGTGAGGATCCCTCACACCTTGTTTCTCATATGTAACTTAAAGTTTCTTCACTATAACAGAGCAAATAAAATTGGGAATTTGGGACAAAACATGAAGCGAATTATATTTAACAAAATCCTACAAACATCTGCCGGATCCTCAGAGCTCACCCGACTTCCGATTGACTTGGTTCTGGGGAATGATGATCTGGCAGGAGTTGGCATCGTTGGTGTTCTTGATGGGGTGGCTGAGGATGCAGATTACTCTGAGCACCTGGCCCACTTTTTCTACTCGGTCTTGGACGTAGCTGGGATCACAGATGAGCTGCTTACAGCGAGCAACCTGTCACAAAACGTGTAAGTAAATATTTGGTGTCTACAATGTTTTTGACAGAAGGTTGACGCCCCTGTCCCTGGAGTAGAATCTGTGGCCCTCATAAGGTTAACCGTAACTACGGACAACTTAAAACTAGTTTTGCCAACAATCCCACCAGAGTCTCCTGGAACAGATCCGTGAATCTGGAGTCCTGTTCAAGTATTCGGCAACCTGGTGCACAGCCTTTAGAAGTACAGGTTTTAGAACTGCACAGACAGGTTTCAGATCCTGGCTGTAGCCAACCTCAAAGGGTGGTTGTTGGGTTAAACGGAATACTGTACCGAAGGCTGTCATCACAGGGGACTGTCCCCAGTAAGAAGTACATGTTCCGTAATTTCCTGAGAGGGAGCAGCCCTGAGGAACGAGGAAATGAAACTCCATGCTAACAAAGAGTCTGAGATAGCAGATTATTTCCCAGAACCTCCCATGCTGAAAGCACAAGACAGTTACCGAAGGTCTACAATAGGAACGCTTCGTTCCGATGGCCACCCGACGGGTGTCAATCACGTGGTCCTAACCCACGGAAGACCATCAAGAATACCGAAGTAGGTCTCTATCCCCAGCTTTGGAGCAGTTCTCACTCCTTGTGAGGGCTGCCATTTCACAAAATACAAATGATCTGGCTGGCAGACCCACGGCATCAGCATGCCCTGAGAACTTGTAAGAAACCGCAGGCCCACCGCATCAGGATGTGCACGTTACGAGGAGTAACACAGGTTTGTGTGCAGTTCAAATCTGAGAAACACTGCGCGAAACTCCACCTAGCCAACACCCAAATAATAAAGTCCTCAGTATCCACCAAGTCCAAACTCAACCAATAAATTATAAGCAGTACAAATAAAGCCAAATCTAAAGGAACACTCAGGAGACAGGCACCAACCTACACTACATAAATACAGACTACTTACCACTTAGACTTCATCCATAATGTCTATTTCCATCTGAAGTGCTAATCAACCCAAGAGGAAATAATACTTTTTAAGCACAACATCTTTAACTAGTCCTTAGTCATTACAAATGACAACCTGCCGTAAAGAAACCACATGTAGTCTGGAATCTAGCATCAATGTCCATTCTACATTATGTTAAATAACCTCTCCTTCAAAAAAACATGGTATTTTTTAAATTGTAAAAGCTCTTACCTCTCCTTCAGATTTCACACCAATCACTTTTCCATTTTGCACAATGATTTCCTCAATTGGCTTGTTGAGCATGTAGGTACCACCATAAATAGCACTTAGCCTAAAAAAATGTTTGAAATTATAATTTATAATTGTGTCCACGACTAAAGTCTCCTTTCTTAGATCTTTGTGAGTTACACAGGCAACGTATATCTGCTCAATTTCCTTCTAGAAGGTATTAGTTTAAAAGTCATTAAAGCAACAATTTACCATGAAGTCTCACATTCAGTCCTGAATGCCAAGTCCTTTTGAAGTGCTTATGCTAATCCTCCAGCATATAAATAAAACTGAACTAAAAAAAAAACAAACAAAACCAATCAGGAGGCCCTGGAGAGTGACTAAAAAAGCAGACGGACACTGGAGAAGAGACTTGAAGGAACCAGCAAGATCCTTTGTGGTTCCTATGGCTCTCCCCCCGAAAGACCCCCTTTCTCCCCATCCCTGTAACAGCGCGGCTAGAACGAAGCAGAAAGCCAGCAGTCTTACTGATTCAAGGTGCCACAGGACAGAATCTGGGGCTGTCAAAGGAGATGAAAATTGTGAGAGGAAATCCACAAAAGGGCAGCCACCAAATCTATAAAATCTCTTCAAATCGTTAACTAACTCTGGAAGTGCTTGTACCTGAGAGATTCCAAGAAATCCAGCAAAAGCAACAGCCAGAAGGCGAAAAGAGCGGAGCCGAGATTATAGCTGAGGGCCTTAAGGACAAATGGGTTTGAAGTCTGAAACTGCCACATTAGAGAGCTTGGTCTATGCACATCTTGAGCTTTCCACTGTAAACCCCAGGAGGATCACACCTCATCAAAGCAGGACTAAAGATTAAGCCAAAGACACACACACACACACACCACGCCCTCCCCATCCAACAAAGTGTCAACTCAAGCCTCAAAAGTTCAAGATGCCTGGCCAATAATTTACCCACTTGAGCAAAAATCGACACTCTTCAGAGAAAGAATCCAGCATCTCTAAAACGTGCCAATCAATGTGTCTAGTCTGCAATCCACTATCACCAGACATGTGAAGAGACAAACTGTGACCCAAAGTAAAGATTTCGGGAAAAGCAATCGATACAGATGCCCAGATTACCTACCGATGTTAACATATGCAGGGGTAAAAGGCCACTATTATGTATACATTCAAGGACAAACATCCTCATTCAAACAGACATTCAAGAACACATTATTAGCACAGGGGCGCCTGCCTGGGTGGCTCAGTCGGTTACACGTCCAACTCTGGATTTCAGCTCAGATCACAATCTCACGGTTTGTGAAACTGAGCCCCTCACTGGGCTCTGTGCTGACAGTGCAGCCTGTTTGGGTTCATTCTCTGCCCCTCCTCCACTTGTTCTCGTTCTCTCTCTCTCTCAAAATAAACTTAAAAGAAGATTAGTATAAATGTATCCAGTAGGATCAAAACGAGTAAACAGAATCTCATAAAAAAAAAAAAACCTATACTTAAAAAACTAGAAATTCTACATATAGAAAGTACAGTACCAGAAAACAAAGTTAAAACTCACTGGGATTCATAGGCTTTTGGAAATAACAAAAAAGGGAGCCTGTGAACTTGAAGACAAATCAATAGGCATTATCCAATATGAAGCACGGAGAGAACAAAAGTTAAAAAAAAAAAAAAAAAAAAGGCAAAGAGTCTCAGTGACCTGTTGAAGTAATACCAAGCATCCAACATGCACGGAACTGGGTGTCCCAGAAGGAGAGAAAGAGGAAATGGGACGAAACATCTGAAGAGGACAATTATAAAACTCCCAATTTGATATACACGATTAACTCACACATCCAAGCAGTTCAGCAAATCCCCACGCAAAACCACGCACAGGCGAATCCTAGCGAGACCGCCAAAAACCAGAAAGAATCTTGCAAGCAGCCAGAGGGAAAGACCCCATTCCACACAGCGACACGGCAACTGAGGACAGGGCGGCCACCTTCTCAGCAGGAACAGCAGACACGAGTGAGGGAGCCGCAGCTGTCACGTGCGGAAGGAAAAAATCTCAAGCCGACAAACATCCTTCAAAAATGAAGGTGACAGAATACTTTCAGACCGAGGCCAGCGGAGACCCCTCACCAGCAGACCCGAACTACAAGAATGCCACAGAAGGGCTGGACAGAGAGGTCACCACATGGAAACAAGGACTTACAAGAAGAAGAGCAACACGGATGGTAACGTGGTAAAACGATTACTGTTCCTTCTCTCCACTTTACACTGTTTAGTGCAGAACTTGTAACACTGCACTGTGGAGTTTAGTAAGTAGACGTAAATTACAGGCAACAAGAGCACTAAGGAGAACGATGGACTAAAGGTGTTGCGAAGCGGTTCTATCTTATGCAAAGTAGCACAATATCCACCCCAAACAAACTGATAAAGGATGCATATGATAATTTGCAGAGCACTAAAAAAGTAAAAATAAAGAGGCATGGCTACAAAACCAGTATAGGGATTAATCTGGAATGGTAAAAAAAAAGACTTGATTAATCCAAAAAGAGAAAAGAACAGAAGCAGGATAGAAACAGATGGGAGGAAAAAGGAAAACAAGCAACAGATCCAATCCCAGCCATATAATAATTAAATATACATAAACTGAACCAATCCCATTAAAGGCCAAGGTTGTCATAACTGGATAAAAAAGCAATATTCAACCATATGCTGTCTCTAAGAGACTCACTTCAGTATAAAAACAAAGTATGAAAGTAAAAGAATGGGGAAAAAATATAAACAGGAAGCAAGCAGGAAAGGTTGTATTTAGCATGAGACAAATCAGAAACGAGTCTCACCTTGTTAAAGAACTCTAAATGTATGAAGTACGAACTGACGGCACTAAATTGAGAAATAAGTAAATCCACTCTCTTGGTGGGAGACTCCCTCCCAGTAACAGAACTCGAAAAAGAACACGGAAGAACACACGTGCGAGCAGCTCTCCCAGCTACCCTTACCGAGCACTGAGCCCAACACACACCGGATGTACGTTCCTTTTTCAAGGGCTCACTCATTCACCAAAATACATCGTTTATTTGACCATAAATTAGGCCTTAATTTCAAAGATTAAAATTTTACAAGTTTATTCTCTGATCATCGCGGAACTGCATTAGATAGGAGTAGCAATACACTATTTAGGAAAATCTCAAAATGTTTAGCAATTAAACGCTACCCTTTCAAGTAACCCAAGGATCAAAGAAGAAAAACAGGAAAGATAGGGTACCATTCTGAATAATACATATTTAGAGAGAAACTTTAAGACTTTTTTAAATCCTCATGTTAGAGAAGGAAACTGAAAATCAATGATCTGTTTCAATGTTAAACAGCTAGAAGAGGGGCACCTGGATGGCTTCAGTTGGTTAAGCATCCGACTCTCGGTTTTGGCTCAGGTCACGATCTCACAGTTTGTGAGTTCTGGCCCCGTGTCACGACCCACGCTCTCAGCACAGAGCCTGCTTGGGATTCTCCCCCCTCCCTCTCTGTCTCTCTGCCCCTCCCCCACTTGTGCTCATGCACTCGCTTTTTCTCAAAAATAAATAAATTTTTAAAAAATTCAAGAATTCATTTGAAATGGTCAAATTTCTTGTAACACAACTGATGAAATAAGAAACGGGACATTTGAGTAGCCTCATTTTCAATTCCTATGTGTGTTTACACACACATACACACACTTGCAAATTAAATCCAACAATAAATTAGAAGAAAAATACATCATGAAGTGTTGTTTCCCCTGGGAATGCAAGGTTAGTTTAATATCCAAAAAATAAATCTGTAGTTCACCATAATAACAGCATAAAAAGAAAACATGCATTATTAACTCAATGTCAATATCCATTCATAATAAAACTCTCAGCAAGCCAAGAAAGAGGAATTAATTTCAACAAAGCCACCTATAAAAACCCTATAGAAAACATTTAATAATAAATAAAGCAAGGATGTCCATTGTCACCAGCAAAGAACTTTACTTTTTTTTATGTTTATTATTTATTTTGAGAGACCGAGCACGCCAGTGGGGGAGAAGCTGAGAGAGAGGGAGACAGAGAATCCCAAGCATCTCCGTGCTGACAGCACAGAGTCTGATGTGGGGTTCAGACTCACAAACTATGAGACCATGACCTGAGCAGAAATCGAGAGTCATATGCTTAACCAACTGAGCCACCCAGGTATTCCACCAGCAAACAACTGTAAAATAAACTGGAAATAATTTCATTAACAGCAGCATCTAAATAACTTATTTGTGAATAACTAAACAAGAAAGGTGCTCAATCTCTACAACGAAAGCTACAAACACTGCTCCAAGAAAACCTAATACACGGAGAGAGCACGCTCACGGACTGCAAAACTCCACATTAAGATACTTTAAACTCAACTGCGATGATAACCTCAGCGTTTTTTCTCTAGAAATTGACAAGCTGTTCTAAAAATGTATGTAGAAACGCAAAGGACCTACCGAAGAGCCAAAACAATGTTGGAAAAGAACAAAACTGGAGCTGACTTCCATTACTTGATTTCAAGACTTCACATAAAACTACACTAATGAGGATGCTGTGGCAACAGCGTAAGAAACATAAACCTATGGAACAAAACCCATACGTATCTATGACCAACCGATTTGCCACAAAGGCACCAACACAGCTGGAAAAGAAAGTGTTTTCAACAAATGGTGCGAGAACAGCTAAACATCAGTGTGGAAAGATACGAACTTCAAGCCATACCTCACCTCATACACCGACATTATTTTACAATGGATGAGAAATTTAAACATAGAGCTAAAACCATAAAGTTTCCAGAAGAAGACATCAGACCCTATCTTTGTGCTGAGGCAGGCAAAGCTTTCTTAGATGGCACCGAGTAAGCAGTAAACACAGCCAAAAATCTGGATATACTATCAAAATTTAAAACTTGCACTTATCAGAAGAGAAGCCATTCACTGGGAGGAAGCACGTATAATACGGACTTCTGACAGAGACCCGCTGCCAGAATACAAGATCTCCCACAAATCAGCAAGAGGAGAGGCAACCCAACGAACATTTAAAAACGTGCAAAAAGACGCCAACACCACAAAAGTATACAAATGGCCAGGGGATCAACACTAGTTCTCAGGAAATGCAAATCAAAGCCCCAAGAAGACAGCATTTCACACGTACGTGGGTGAGTAAAACCGGGAAGCCTGACGACACGAAGTGCGGACAAGGAAGCGGGGGCGACAAGAACTCGCACGGGCTGCGGAGCGTGCAGACGGCACGAGCGCTCCGGCGAGCGGCTTGGCCGCGTCTCCTGGAGTCAAACGTACACCTTCCGGGTCAGCCGGCAGTGCCGCTCCCGGACACTTACCCAAGAGAAACGACACCCTATGTCCACAGGAACTTTTACACGGAAGTCCATCGTAGTTTCGGTCAGAATACCCCCCAAAGTGAAAACAACCCAGACGCCCACTCACAGGAAATTGTGCCGTATCTGTGTTTTTCATATAATGGAAAACTACTCAGTATTTTTAAAACGAACTAAAATACATGCCTCGACACAGATGAACCTCAAACAGATCATGAAGCAAAAGCCAGACACAAGCGAGTACATATTCTGTTACTCCCTTTATATGAACTTCCAGAACAGGCACAAGTCAGGTACGGTGACAGAGCGCATGGCGTGGGGGTGATGGCCGTAGTGAGGCGGCGGCAGGGGGACTTCCCGGACCAAAGGTTTTCTTTTCTCGATTGTCGCGTTGGTTACACAGGTCTGACGGCAAACTAATTTTTTAACTGTAGATGGGTGGTTTCATTATGTGTAAATCTTATGACAATAAAAATAGAAAGCCATCTCCTGGCTCCCAGACCTCTCACCTCATCGCTCACAACCATGTGTCACGCACCCCCGCTGAAGAGGGGACCCGGAGTCACCGGGGTGTCGGCAATCAGGGCAGCGACGGGCACTCACCTTGCAAATCCCTGGGGCAGTTCTCCAAGGCCATAGAGAGGGTAAAGGTACGGGCTTTTGCCGTATCTTGCCAGAGACTCGCTGTAAAGTTTAATCCTATTGATGGTTTCACAGCATGGTTGATCTAAATAGCTAGAAATAAGGAAATAAATATTAGAAAATAAATACTCAAAGTGTTTTTTCTGAAGTGATTTCATTTCCCTACTTTCCTATTTTACGGAAAAGTTTCCATACCACTAATTTATAGCTAGAGGCTTTCATAATATAACACGGTTATCTTTGTTTTGTTAGAATTTTCATTTTGGAGAAGTGAGAAATTCAGCGACAGTTTCAAGAAAAATACAAATCTAAAATGCAAAAAACTTACTCATCGGTTCTGTAAAGTGCCAGGGCATGGCCCGTAAAATCTATGACATCTTGTCCCAAGTCAAATTTCTTGTACACATCTCGCATCGCAGTCTTCATAGGATCGATGCCCTCAAAAGTCCTGGGATCTTTTTCGTCAAAGTTGGCAACATACACTAGGAATTTTCTGAAGCGACGTTTTTCAAACAGTCCCATTAAGCCTAAAGAATTCGTCAAAAAGCAAACACTGACACTAGGACTCTGAGGAAAAGAGAGCGTGAGAGGCAAGTTGAAACGTGCCACGTTATTATCTGAGGCTCTGCTAATGCAACGTTGAGACTTAAGACACAGGAGCTCAGACAACACGGCTTCTACCTCCACTACCCTTTAAAATAAACCAACATAATGACAACAGATCAGTCATTAAGTCTTCAATTTTACAATTACAAGTAATTATAACCAGTACTTAACTAAAGGTAATATGCGTAACCGTGTCTCTCATCAGGCACAAGGTGAACAGGACCCCGAAAAACTATCCTTCACCAGGGCATCCACCCGAATGTCCTCCTCTGGACAACTGTGACCTCTACTCAGCCAACTGCCTAAAACTCTGAATGTTCTTTCTTTATCCTGTGTGCTACGATTCCCTCTAGAATTTCACAGAAAAGATGATTATGCTGCCAATCACTTACTTCAATAAACTCCTAGATAATCAGCCACTTTTCACACTAAAATAAAGATGAGGAGACAGGTATGAACTACTAGTTTCTAAACCCTCAGCTTACTAGTCAGTACTCCTTCTAGAGTATACAGCTTCTAGAAAGACAAGGCCTTCTTCCCCTTTCCTAAACTGTATGTATGTATGGCTACCTTAAAAAACAATAAACTCTCGGGCACCTGGCAGGCTCAGTCAGTAGAACGTGGGGCTCTTGATCTCGGGGTTGTGAGATCGAACCCCACACTGGGTGTGGAATGCTTTATCAAGAGGCTGGAGAAGACCTGTTCAATACCACTCAGGAGCAGGGTATTTTCCCACAAACTAAATATGGGGAAGTATCAAGAAAATGTAAATACTAGTTTCAGAGTGCACATTTTAACATTATGAACAGTAAATATTCTGGAAAACCACAGAAACCTGGTAAGAGATAGATTTTTTTTTTTTAAACGTTTATTTAGTTTTGACAGCGCACAAACAGGGTAGGGGCAGAGAGACAGAGGGGGCCATAGGATCCAAAGCAGGCTCTATGCTGACAGCAGTCCTGATGCGGGGTTCAAACTCATCCGACTGAGCCTCTGAGGTGCACCCAAGAAATGGATTCTTAAGTCACATGATGGCAAATGTCCTGAGGATTAGCTACTGGACTCTGATCTACAAATTCCAAACACAGATTCAGAGTCTGTGGTAGGGGCTAAAATCAAACATTTAACCATTCTGCACAGGGCACCTGGGTGGCTCAAGTCGGTTAAGCATCTGACTTCAGCTCAGGTCACGATCTCACGGTTTGTGGTTTCGAGCCCCACGTCGGGCTCTGTGATGACAGCTCAGAGCCTGGAGTCTGCTTCAGATTCTGTGTCTCCCTCTCTCTCTGCCCCTCCCCTGCTTGTGATGTCTCTCTCTCTCAAAAATAAACATTAAAAAAAAAATTAAAATGTTTTGCAAAGGCAGTTTACTGAAATTACTTAAAAATAAAATCTTTAAAAAAATAAAAAACAAGGGGCACCTGAGTGGCTCAGTAGGTTAAGCATCTCACTGCAGCTCAGGTCATGATCTCGCACTTTGTGAGTTCAAGCCCCGCGTCGGGCTCTGTGCTGACAGCTCAGAGCCTGGAGCCTGCTTCGGATTCTGGGTCTCCCTCGCTCTCTGCCCCTCCCCCACTGGCACTCTCTCATGCGCACTCTCTCAAAAATAAACGTTAAAAATTTTTTAAATAAATAAATAATAAAAGCGATAAAGTCCCATTGAACAGTGTACTATTTTGATATTTTGAGTATTATTTTCCCCAAGACTATCGTCAAAACAAACAAAACTAAAAATTAAAATGGTCTTGAGGTTATTAATGACAGCTGACTACACTTAACATTTTAAAATTGTACTTATGGGGTGCCTGGGTGGCTCAGTCGATTAAGCAGCCGATTCTTGATTTCGGCTCAGGTCAGGATCTCACAGTTCGTGAGTTTGAGCCCCACATCAGGCTCTGCGCTGACAGTGCAGAGCCTTCTGAGGATTCTCTCTGTCCCTCCCCCTCTTGGGCACTCTCTCTCGCTCTCTTTCCCCCTCTTAAAATGAATAAAACTTATAAAAAAATAAACTAATGGGACAGGGGCACCCAGCTGGCTCAGTCGGTAGAACATGCAACCCTTGATCTTAGGGCCGCACACTTGAGCCCCACGTTGGGTGTGGAGCTTACTTACAAAGAATGAATAAATTTTTAAAAATCATAAAATTAAAAAACGGGACAATGCACATACAGTAAAAGTTAAGGCTGAAAAGAAATACCCTGTGACCACATCAGCACCACACTTCTGTTTCGCTGTCAGGGGTGAAAATAAGATAGCCAATATAAGACAGTCCAATCTGCAGCCGCTTCTCTGACGATGCCTTCGTTCCCTGATCACACTAAAACTGTGCCCTCCCCCACCTCCCTTCATCTTTCTGCACAGCATTACCACCAACGGGTACACTCGCCTTATTTATTTATAGCCTGTCTCCCAATGTAAGCTCAATAACAAAGTATTTTTTATTTTCCCCTTCTGTTGAACCTTCCCTGCCCGAAACCTAGAAGGGCACCTGGCACGTTAAGAAGTGCTCCCCACTCAATCCACACAATGTCTGATGAGAGCAAATGTAAGAGAGGTCAACTTGTTCACGTACTGGATATACAATATATAAGAAAAAGTGTTCAACCATAATGTAAGCGGGTTAGAAAAAAATCCTTTTCCAAAATACTCAGTTTCCAGAATACCGTTTGAATATCATTTCAAAGACTGTAAATACGGTTTTACTTTCTTTCACTTTCACACTGAGGTTTCCAAAAATTACACTTATATCAAGACTTTTAAAATACAAAAAGCTACAATATCCAGAACAGTTTATGACAATAAATACAAGCTTTGCAATTAGCTAACAGGTATAAAATTTGATCACAGAGAATTAGAAGAATATTGTTAAAGCAATCTACAAATTCAATGAAATCCCTATCAAAAATTCAGCAGCATTTTTCACAGAACTAGCATAATACTAAAATCTGTACAAAACTACAAAAGACCCTGAACAGCCAAAGCAATCTTAAGACAAAGCTAGATTTCAAGATTTACAACAAAACTCTAATAATCAAACAGTATAGTATTGGCACAAAAAGAGAAAAAGAGATCAGTGGAACAGGACAGTGAGCACAGAAATAAAGCCACACCTTTATGAAGAACTAATCTATGTCAATAGATGCAAGAATATCCAGCGGGGGGAAGACAGTCTAGTCTCTTCAACAAATGGTGTTGGGAAAACGGGAAGGCAACACGCAGAAGAATGAACCTGGACCACGCACAAACACCACCACAAACATAAACTCAAAATGGATTAAAGATCTAAACGTGAGACAGGAATCCATAAAACTCCTAGAAGAAAACATAGGCAGTAATTTCTTACTGACATTAGCCATAGCAACAGTTTTCTACATGTTGGACTTCACCAAAATAAAAAAGCTTCCGCCCAGCGAAAGAAACCATCAATGAAACAAAAAGGCAACCTACTGAATGGGAGAAAATATTTGCAAATGATATACCTGATAAGGGGCTAATACCCAAAATACATAAAGAACTTACATAACTCAACACCAAAAAAACAAAAAAAAAAAAACAAAAAAACCAAACTTCTGATAAAAAATGGGCACAAGACCTGAACAGATCTTTTCCCATAAAGGACCTACAGATGGCAAACAAACACAAGAAAAGATGCCCAACGTCAGTAATCATCAGGGACACGCAGATCAAAACTGCAATGAGATCTTGCCATTTGCAACAACATGGACGGACCTAGAGAGTCTGATGCTACGTGAAGTCAGAGAAAGACAAATACCAGATGATTTCCCTCATATGTGGAATATAAAAAACAAAATAAATAAACTGACAAAAAAGCAGAAACGGACCCACAAATACAGAAAACTGATGGCTGTCAGGGGTGGAGGGGATGGGAGGCTGGGCCAAGTGTGTGAAGGTGACTGGGAGGTACAGGCTTGCGGCTGTGGAACGTACATGTCACAGCGATGAAAGACACGACCCAGGGAAGAGTCATTGGTGCTGTACGAGCACCGTGCGGTGGCAGGCGGTGGCTGCACTTGCGGTGGGCGCAGCACAGACCTGCTGAATCACTATGCTGCACGCCTACGACGATGTGTGACAACTATACTTCCATTAAAAAAGAATCTGAATTCTTCAATAGAATTTTTGACAGAGAGTAGAATTCGCGCCGAAACAACACTCCTAAAGTAGAGGACACCACAGAGAATCCTCACGGTGGGCGTACATGCCCTCACTCCACACCCCTAGCTGGGTCCCACAGCAGACACGTCCCCTGCAGACAGCCACGGCCCTGAGAGCCCCTCAGCGCTGCAATGGTAAAGGTGATCTGCTGTCAAAGGTGCTCTATAGAGGGGCGCCTGGGTGGCCCAGCCCATCAAGGGTCCAACTCGATTTCGGCTCAGGGCGTGATCCCAGGGTCCTGGGATGGAGCCCCGCGTCAGGCTCCACGCTGCGGCAGAGCCCGCGTGAGGTTCTCTCTCTCCCTGTCCCTCTCTAAAAAATTTTTAAAGATAAATTTAAAAAAAAAAAAAAGAAAGAAAAGAAAAAGAAGGTACTCTACATAAATAGATGGCTCGCTGCAGCTAAGAGTGAAAATAAAGATTTAAGTGAAGACAGAAGACTTTGCCAGACACATTTCAAAGCCGTTCATGAAAACTTCTCCAAACATTTCTGAATACGTACGTTCAACATTACTTCAGAAATCAAAGATACACCTGTCATGTCACTGTTTGATTAACATAATGCTTGACCAATCAACAGGTATTTACTAGAACCTTAAGGTTTTACTTGATATCATCAACTGTCACAAGAACAGCATACACGGCTCCTAAAAAGCCAACATAAACTCAGGTGACATTAACAGTAACACACTCTAGAAAACAAACAGTCTCAGGGACACTGAGCGAGCAGACGACACCTGGAGTACTTTGTCTACTCTGGCTGCCACACAATTACACACAGGCTAATCTTGACAAATCAGAATTTCCACAGAAAAGTGGCAAAGAGTGGCATATTATATGAGAAAAAACTGGGATGGAAACTAGCAATGTTTAGCGTTAAAAAAAAAAAAAAAAAGGTCTACAGAGTATATGATACTTGTTAAAATTTCTTTTAAAAATCTCTATTTTTATACTATATAGAATATACGTTGAGAGTGCAGGGTCCTAGATAGAGTCAGACAAATCTGGCCTCACACCAGTTCTATCAGTCATGAGCTCTACTTCGAGCTTTTCTTTCACACCTGTGTACCTGTAAAAGATAGTTTTCCCATCTGTAAAATAAAGACAACAGCACCCACATCTCACAGAGTGACAGCAAAGGGCTATAGAAAGTTAGACAACACCTCTGAGGTACTTGGTACGCGCATGCCTATACATAATGTCCAAACACGTTAGCTATTAAAATGATAAATTGTTCTTTTTCATCTTTCTACTGAACTTCCCCACTTCTACAACTTTCCTCATCCCATTCATTGTGCCCAGGATTTTCTTCTTAAATGTCTATTTTTGAGAGAGAGCAAGCGGGCACTGGCAGGGGAGGGGCGGGGGGCAGACAGAGGATCTGAGGCAGGTTCTGTGCTGACAGAGAGCCCGATGCAGGGCTCGAACTCAGGAACAATGAGATCATGACCTGAGCGAAAGTCGGACACTTAACTGACTGAGCCACCCAGGCCCCCCTGCCGAGTATTTTCCTGCCTGCCATTTTGACTTCAAGATCCTACTCATTAATAGAAAGCCAGTTGCTGTTAAGGTAGAGATCTGGTAAAAATTCATAAAACTGTACACTAAAACAGGTATATTCTACTGTACGTAAATTATACCTCAATAAATCCAACCACAAAAATAGATACATAAACATATTTGCTTATTTTTGGAAAAAGAAACAGGAGAATGATAAACCAGAGGGGCACCCGAGGGGCGCAGTCAGTTAAGCGGCTGACTGCTGGTTTCGGCTCAAGTCGTGATCTCAGGGTCATGAGTTCGAGGGCCTCGTTGGACTCTGCACTGAAAGCACGGATTCTCTCTCCCTCTCTCTCTGACCGTCCCCTGCTCATACTCATGTTCACATTCGCTCTCTCTTCTCTCTCTCAAAAAAAAAAAAAAAAAAAAAAAAAAAGAATAGGGCATCTGGGTGGCTGAGTTGAGCATCTGAGTCTTGGTTTCAGCTCGGGTCATGAGGTCATAGTTCAAGCCTCACATGGCACTCTGCACTGACAGCACAGATACTGCTTGGGATTCTCGCCACTCTCTCTCTATCCACCTACCCCCTCACAATAAATAAACTTTAAAAGAAAGAAAAAAAAGAAAAACCAAAAACAAAAATGACCATCAAGGTAGAAGGACTGGAGTAGAACAGAAGAAGACTCTAAAATACATCTTCTGAATTTTGACTTTCGAGGCATATAAATTTTTACATATTTGAAAAAATCAAATCAGAAAGAGAAAAACAGAACTGCCAGAAGGTAAGTCCTTCAATCTGTGTTCAATAAAGGAGGTAACTAAAGCAATTAACATATGTAAGAGCTCAAAGAGAGAATAAAAATTTAGAATACAAACTTTAAGATACTCTTCAAACTGCTGAACTCTTACTTCTATGAAAACATGTTATTTAGATAAAACTGTCATTTAGAATAATTTCTAACCCATGATTACGCCACTAATTCAGCTTTATTTGTGTTTAATGTTTGTTTATTTTTGAGAGAGACAGAGAGAGTGTGTTGAGTGGGGGAGAGGCAGAGAAAGAGGGAGACACAGAATCTGAAGCAGGCTCCAGGCTCTGAGCGGTCAGCACAGTGCCTGACACGGGGTTGAACTCAAGAACCGCGAGATCATGACCTGAGCCGAAGTCGGACGCTTAACCAACTGAGCTACCCAGGCGCCCCAACTTCAAAGACAGAATATCTTTCTTAGGAAAGTGTTTGCTATTTAAGAGAGGCAGGAATAGAAAATGTTAACAGGTTATCTATCTTTCGCTGAGCCAAGAGACGAAATAATTTTGGGCAAAGAATTAAATCTACTCCATACTCACCAGAAATTCCTAAAAAAAAGAGATTTCAGAGGACGGCAATGGCACCAATTAGAAGATTAGTTTCGCCAGAACAAAGTTCTTTTCCTTCTCAGCAGTTTGGACAGTAAGGCGAAGGTGGTCAGCTTAGCACTGTGATTAAGTTCACAGGCTCTAGATTCCTCTAGAGTTTCCTTCCTAATCCTGCTGCTTACCTGCTTGACCTCAGGTCTGAGTTCCCTCATCTAGAAGATTCTTCCAAATAAGAAAAGGAACGTGAAGTGTTTAGCACAGAGCCCAGCGCACAGGAAACACTCAGAAAAACACCAGCTCTTCCGAACTACTCCTACGAAACACGCACTGGGAACCTACACAGGCCACAAGCTCCATGGGACGCACAGTCACTTCAACTCTCTCTGAGCTTCCAAAGGCAGGGTTTTTGAACGTCCTCTTCGCTGATGATCCAGCAACTGCCCCAAACAGTGTGTGGCACTTAACGCACATCCAGCAAACACTGCTGACTGGACGAGTGAGTGGATGGGTGTCAGAACAGGGGACGTTACATTTGATCTCTAAGATTCCCTTCTATTGTAAAATCTCATTATTCTGAGCAAATAAAATAAAATTACTTACTAGATGCCAGGGCTTCTGCTTCGGTGGAAGGAACCTTGTAGATTTTTCCTCCCTTATAGACAAAGCTCCCTTCAGTCACTTTGAAATCCAGATAGCGGGTGACCTCTGTATAAAGCAGCATCTTCACCAGCTGACCTAGAAAAGTCCCACAATTCCAACCGTAACTTAAATCTTACTGCCTCCAAAAACTAGCAGGAATAAAAGTACATTTATTGTTGGCTTGTACTGATGGCCTCCTAGTTTTTTCTTAACATTGTCCAATAACTCCTGCCCAAAAAAGTCTCCAATGCCACATTCCACATGGGACAATCAGAACACATACCTGTTGCTTAGCATATTTAGAACTATCTTTTTTAATGTTACAACTTCAAGATTAATAACTTTATCAACTTGCTTTTGTAAAATCTGTATTAATAATTATTAGAGGTAGGTATGAAGTTTAGAATTAGAGTACTACTGCAAATAGGTCTGAGTTTCCTTAAATTCTTATTATGTTTTAAAGAGACGCAACTAATAGGGAAAATTTTTCAAGAATTTGTGCCATTCAGTTTGTATTATTCGATTTGTATAAGATGAACATTAGTTTCAGATAAAGAATAAACCAGGCATACAATTTGAAATATTACCTGTCTATAAACAAAAGAAATTTAGGTATACTAAAAACAGCAAACTTCTTTGAGAAGCCAAATTATTTTAAAGCTCATTCGAAAGGATAAAAACACTAGGACAATCAAAAGAATTTTTTTTGAAAACAAAAAACAAAGTTTCAGCTTTATGCAGCAAATATTAAATTGTACAGTTATATTAATTAACCCACAAATTAGAAAGGAAAAAAGAGACCCATATATAAAAATGTAATATATTATAAAAGCTCAAATAAAAGTGGAAAAGATAAATGGTATTGAGGGACAAATAAATAACCATTTTAAAGATTTTTTTAAATGTTTATTTGTTTTTGAGAGACAGAGAGAGCAAGCAAGCGAGCATGAGCAGGGGAGGGGCAGAGAGAGAGGGAGACACAGAATCCGAAGCAGGCTCCAGGCTCCGAGCCGTCAGCACAGAGCCCGACGCAGGGCTCGAACTCACAGACTGTGAGATCATGACTTGAGCCGAAGTCGGACGCTTAACCAACTGAGTGACCCAGGGCCCCCTGAATAATCATTTAAAAAAATAAATCTCAGGGCAACTGGGTGGCTCGTCCGACTCGGCTCAGGTCATGATCTCACCATCTGTGAGTTCGAGCCCTACGTCGGGCTCTGTGCTGACGGCTCGGAGCCTGGAGCCTGCTTCGGATTCTGTGTCTCCCTCTCTCTCTCGCTCTCTCTCGCTGCCCCTCCCCCGCTCATGATCTCTGTCAAAAATAAACATTAAAAAAAATTTTTTTAATAAAAATAAAAAAATAAATCTCAAACTCTAGATCTCAAACAGGATACCAGAAAGGGCGCCTGGCTGGCTCAGTTAGCAGAGCATGAGACTTCTGATCTCAGGGTCACAAATTTGAGCCCCACATTGGGTGTAGAGATTACTGAATAATAAAAAAAGTAAAGAGGCTTAATCTCAAACAGGATAACAGGTAAATTAACTTATAAAATAGGTGAATTTACTTACACAGTGAAAAAATAAAACTATAAAACCAGTGATAGCAAATATCAGTATTTGTTAACCTTGAGGTAAAGAGAAAAATTTTAAACCTACCCTTCCAAATCAAAAAGAATAAAAAGAAGATCAACCTATATAACTACATGAAAATTAAAAGCTTGTGTATGAAAGAAAACTATAACACAATTACATATAAAGCCAATCACAAACCAGAAAAGATATCTTCAACATTCATTAAAAGAGTATTTATTCAATAGCCTTTATAAAGAGCTCTTTCATATCAATAAGGAAATATTTTAAAACCTCAAAAGAAAAATATACAAAGCATAAGGCTGGCCAATTCACTAAAGACTATGAAAGCCGGGGGTCCTGGGTAGCTCAGCCTAAGGTTAAGCTTCAGACTCCTGATTTTGGCTCAGGTCACGATCTCCTGATTTATGGGATCGAGCCCCATGTCAGGCTCCACACTGACAGCACGGAACCTGCTTGGGATATTCTCTCCCTCTCTCTGCCCTGCCCCGTGATGTGCGTGCATGTGTGCACTCTCTCTTTAAAAAAATAAACTTTAAAAAATATATATATAAGCCAATAAACATCTAGAAATCATTTTACTCTCAGATAACTTTTTAAAAATCCATTATTTTGCCTTTTGGTATGACAAAGTGACAAAAATTAAAATGAGTTAATATTTACTACTGATAAAGGTACTAGGAAAGGTGCAGCCTCACAGTCTTCTGGTGAGAGTCACAGTGGACAACAGAAAATCAAAGCCTTAAGAAGTTACTGCCTTGATCCCCACACTTCTAGGGCTGTACAGTGAGGTTCACCACACACACACAGCCTGGCAAGTCATATACCAAAATATTCACCATAATTCTAGATGGTGAGATTCTGGTTATATAAATTTTACTTCCTTTCTGCTTATCTGTGTTTTCTAATTTTAATAAAATGATTTCATTACTTATGTACTTTGAAAAGTGCTTATAATTTACTTCAAAAGAATTTCAAAAAGGTAACTTTAAGTTTCAGAGAAAATTCAAAGATCTTTCCATTAAAAGAAACTATAGGGGCACCTGGCTGGCTCAGTCGGTAGAGTGACTTTTTTTTTTTTTTAAACACTTATTCATTTTTGAGAGACAGAGTGTGAGCAGGGGAGGGGCAGAGAGAGGGAGACAGAATCCGAAGCAGGCTCCAGGCTCTGAGCTGTCAGCACAGAGCCCCATGTGTGGCTCGAACCCACAAGCTGCCAGATCATGACTGGAGCCCAAGTCGGATGCTTAACTGACTCAGCCACCCAGGTGTTCCTGAATGTGTGACTCTTGATCTTAGGGTTGTGGGTTCAAGCCCCACGCTGGGAGTAGAGATTACTTGGGCGGTGGGGGGAGGGGGGGGAACTTAAAAAGAATGAAAGCAAAGAACTGTAGAATATAAATTCAAAACCAAAAAAAATAAATAAAACACCAAAAAAGGGAAAGGGTGGCTCAGACTTTTATACATACTTTTATACATGGGCCGTAGACTTCACACCAACAACTTGGTTTTTTGATGTCATTTCAGAAAAAGGAACTAATATCATAGCAATTTTGCCCTTCTAATTAAAAATGAGAAAATATGTGGAGAAAAAAGTTTTAAAAGCCTCCAAACTAGAAAAAACCCTGTTTCTGAAGGCCCAGTTATCTAAGACCATCACCAAAGCCCCTTAAGAAGAGTCTGTGCCACATCCTAAGTTTGCGCCTCCAGAACCAACTACAAAGGAGTCACCCTCCCCCTCCATTTTTATGGACTCCAGATGCCTCTAATGGACCATATTATACTCACCAAACTGTTGCCATTCAACGAAATCTATTTTCACATACCTGGAATAATACTCTCTGTCAAGAGTTAGTTTCTACTTTTAAACCAGATTCAATGGCATAAATTTCAGTTAGAATTCTTTACCATTGGCCATAAGGAACTTAGGAATTAAGTCAACATTCCAGTCTCTTCCTCTCCCCATTGACGCTGGTGGTGCTCCTGGTATTTTAAATCTCTTGTATAACTAAAACCAAAACAAAAATTACCCATAATGTAATAAAATTTTCATTATGCTATGCAACTATTCAATGTAACAAGGGCATGTCATTTTTTATCAGATAAAATTTTTAGAGAAGTTCCAATACACATCTAAAATAAATATATTACTAAACTAAGGAACGATAAACATTACAGGGGTAGTATTTCTTACTAGCAGGAAAGTAATAATACAAAACAACTTGTCAATGACACATAGCTCTGTAGATATACCCCTTATTTGTAGAAATCTTTTTTTAAATGTTTATTTATTTTTGAGAGAGTGCATGCACAAGCAGGGGAGGGGCAGAGAGAGAGAGGATCTGAAGCAGGCTCTGAGCTCGAACTCACAAACCATGAGACTGAGTCACCCAGGTGCTCCTGTAGCAATCACTTAAACTCATTCTCTCCTGAATAAAAGGCTAACAAAAGGCTTACTTTTTCTTTACTGTTTATTTTTGAGAGAGCGCACGCATACGCGCACACAAGTAGGGGAGGGGCAGAGAGAGGGCTAACGTGGGGCTCAAACCCACAAACCGTGAGATCATGACCTGAAGTCAGATGCTCAACTGGTGCTACCCAGGCGCCCGAAAAGGCTTATTTTTGCTTCTGTAGTGATGTAAGGAGTTAAAACTAAATTCTGGATTCTTCAAATCAAACAAGACAAAGTTAGTTCCAGTTAATTTATAATGTATATAAGTGAGTTGAGTATGAGATCTAGATAAAAAGCAGCTTTCAAGGGCACCTGGGTGGCTCAGTCAATTAAGCATCCGACTTCCGGTTAGGTCATGATCTCGCAGTTCGTGAGTTCTAGCCCCGCGTTGGGCTCTGTGCAAACAGCTCGGAGCCTGCCTGGGATTCTGTGTCTCCCTCTCTCTCTGCCCCTCCCCTGTTTGCACTCTCTCTCTCAAAAATAAACGAAAGAAAGAAAGAAAGAAAGAAAGAAAGAAAGAAAGAAAGAAAGAAAGAAAGAAAGAAAGAAAGAAAGAAAGAAAGAAAGGAAGGAAGGAAGGAAGGAAGGAAGGAAGGAAGGAAGGAAGGAAGAAAGAGGAGAAAAGAAAAGAAAAGAAAAGAAAAGAAAAGAAAAGAAAAGAAAAGAAAAGAAAAGAAAGAAGCTTTCAGTCTAAAATTTGGGAATATTCATTTGAACTCATGGATTTTATTGTTAATGTGGAAGTGAATAGACAAAGTTGGTATATATTTACTCATAAAAATCCCCAAGTCCTTGAGTATATTCACTGGGGGAGAAAAAAGGCAGCTTGCTCATCTTATTGAAGATTAATAAACGTACTAAGTGTAGAAGGAATGGTGCCAACGTATCACTCTACGGATTATTCTCAATGGAGAGATGTGGTGGCCATCACCTTAACTAGGGTCAAACTTAGCATCATGAACAGTGGGGAAATCTAGACATTATGTGCCTGTGATATGATGCAATATGAGGTACACAGCAATGCTTTCTTATTATAAACTAGCTTGAACTTTTCAAAAGGGAAAAACAAGTGAGGAGACTTTTGTAGATTAAGAGAATAAAGAGAAACCACACCAAAGGCAATGTTTAAACTGGTTCAAAAAAAAGAGGGGCGGGGGGATGCCTGGGTGGCTCAGTCAGTTAAGAGTCCGACTTCGGCTCAGGTCATGGTCTCATGGTTCTTGAGTTTGAGCCCCGAGTCGGACTCTGTACACACAGTGCAGAGCTTGCTTCAAATTCTCGGTCTCCCTCTCTCTGCCTCTCCCTGCCTCTCCCCGACTCATTCGCACACACGTGCTCTCTCTCAAAAATAAACATTTAAAAAAAAAACAAACAAACAAAAACCACCACCATACACAATATAAGACATTCTTAGCATCAGTGGGCAATTTGAGTATGATCTGGATATTACGGTTAATTTTCTTAAACATGATAACGAATGATACCATGATTACATAGGAGAATGTTATTCTTAGCCAGTGAATGCTGAAAGATTCAGGTCGAGTATCATGATGTCTATTACTTCTAAGGACTCAACCCAGTAACAAAAAAAGACAAAGCAAATATTGAAAAATGTCAGCCGCTAAATCCAGATGGAAGGTTGATCCATTGTTATTATTCTTTCAACTTTTCTGTAGGCCTGAATACAGAAAAAATTTTTGATAAAAATATGAAGTCTATTTTATCAGTCATTATTTAAAGTAATTGGTGATGTCTATAGATCTCCTATAAAATACAGTACAGCTCATATCCATGCGTGTGGATGTTGAACAAACCTCACAGAGAAAAAGTTAGTAAAACACTTTTTGTGTGTGCTTTAAATATTTAAATATTATTTATCATGAGAAGAAGCAAAAATAGAAGAGTTGATTAAAACACATAGGTACAAATTAAAAAACAATAATGAAATGAATATCCATTTTTAAAACACTCAGATTAAGAAATAAAACACTACACAGTGATCAGGGGCCCTTGTGGGCACCTCCACACTACATCACTCTGCCTTTCCTCACCCTTGAGGCATCTGCTCTCACGATTTTTTTTTTTTTTTTTAGTAAAACACACTTTGGAAATGCTTCCTGTGCCCATGCTCTAGAAAAATAGGAAGCAGGGCAGTACAGCAAAAGGGACTACACTTTTGGAGTCATATAACCTAGGTTCCCAGCCCTTCTCTGGAGTTGTAACAACACAGACTATTTTGTCACCTGAAAACTGAGGATAAAAATACCTGTTCAAGTAACTAGGAGAATACATAAAACCAAGTGGAAAACACTGGCACTGTGCTTGGCATATATCAGATATCCATCAGGAGTCTATACCTTTAGCTTCAAGAGATAACGGGTAACTGCTCCAAGGTGGCAGGAAAGGTCACAACTTAAATTTCTACAAGCCCTAAACTAGCAGCCCCTTTTGAAAAAATAGGTTACAGATAATCTATTTAATAAAACAAAATTAAACCTATCTATAAGGAGTGAAATTGAGATTCACAAGTCAAAGATTCGAAGAATCAAAGGCACAAGTAACTTAATACTTACATCTTCCAGAGGTGTTATAGATGCACTCTCTCCTCCATAATATGGGTTTCTATCCATGTGAAGAACTTTCTTTCCGTTCACTGACATTATACCTGACAGGATGCATTCCTACAGGAAAAGCATAAGTATCTTCAAAAGAAGTAAAGCATTACAGCACGTTTTGGACATTACTTTTTTTTTTAAGCCCCTCATTAAACATTCTTTCAGTAATTAATACTTAGTATGTACGATATATGACTTAAGGACAAAGCCCAAAGTGACCAGGGTTCCAAGAGTGGTCTGTGGACCCCCATGGGCCTCAAGGTTAGAACTATTTTCATAACACTAAGACATTATTCACTATTTGTCCACTGCGCTAGCATTAGCACCAATGGTCCAAGACCAACGGCAGACAGAACAATTAGGACAGTAGCCCCACTCTGCACTACTCATTATATTCGCCACCACCAGGTACTCAGTTTTTAAAAAAGGCTGGCTTACTCAAACATGTCCTTGACGAAGCATTAAAATTACCTTTGTTGGAAAAAAAAAATTACCTGTTAAGTATACACCCTTGAATGTCCACCATTTTATTTTAATACTGTGTGACAAAATGGGAAGTCCGCATAAGGTAACTCTGGCTCAAGGAAAACCATTTGTGCAACTGATGTGTATGCTGAACTAACCACTTCTTTGTTCATGGGTCATCTTTTTTTTTTAATTTATTTTGAGACAGTGCCCGTACAAGTTGGGGAGAGGCAGAGAGAGACAAGAGAGAATCCCAAGCAGGCTCCAGACCATCAGTGCAGAGCCCAACACGGGGCTCAATCTCACGAACCATGCCCTGAGCGGAGATCAAGAGCTGGATGCTGAACAGACTGAGCCACACGGGCACCCCTCATGGATCATCATTTTTATTTGAAAGAACAACTGACCAATAAACTATTACTCAGACCTAGATATATGTCAGATGTGGTTTCAGATTTCATACTACAACAAATATTTAAAAAAAAAAACAAAAACCTGCCACTAATATTTTGGTATAAATCAAAGAATATCCACAACCATGTGGAAGGCTATTAGAATTCTCGTCCCTGTTCCCACTGCACATCTGTTACGAGGCTTGATTTTCTTCAGATACTTCAGCTGGTATCTGACAGAAGTCTGAATGCCAAAGCAGGTGAAAATTCAGCTTTCAAGCCAGACATTAAAACTAGACATTCTCCACATTAAAGAGATGTGCAGAAAATGTAAAACAATAATACTCTTCTCACAATGTTTTTGTTTTGGAAGATACAGTCATACTTCATAAAACTTATTCATGTTAACACGTAATGGGTTTATCATTACTATCTTTTTTTTTTTTTTCAACGTTTATTTATTTTTGGGACAGAGAGAGACAGAGCATGAACGGGGGAGGGGCAGAGAGAGAGGGAGACACAGAATCGGAAACAGGCTCCAGGCTCTGAGCCATCAGCCCAGAGCCCGACGCAGGGCTCGAACTCATGGACCGCGAGATCGTGACCTGGCTGAAGTCGGACGCTTAACCGACTGCGCCACCCAGGCGCCCCTATCATTACTATCTTTAAGTGAATTAATACAAATTTTTTAAATTTCTCAGTGTTGATTTCTAATGATAAATATTGATAAACATAACCACTATAAACAAAACTCTTCAGGGTCCTTAATTTTTCAGTGTAAAAAGATCCCAAAGTCAAAGAGTTTGAGAACCAGAGCCCTAAAGGAAGCATCCAGAACAAGCACTAGTAAGTGGCAACAAATAGAGAATTATAAACGACTACTCTCAAGAAAAAGGTAAATGAAACATGAATATACTAAGATACACCATATCAAGATGGAGGGGGAAAAGGAAAAAATTAAAGAAGAATATGATTAATGAATTAATGAGAAGAAACCCAGAGATGGGATACACATTCACTCAAAACCTGTAGCATGGTTTTGGTGATCAGGGCTTTATCTTTTAAAAAGAAAAAGGAAATTCCATGTATCATCACAAATCCTAGGGCTTTTCAAAATTACCCCAAAGACCCTACATAGCAGAGAACAATCTCACTCCCCTAGAAGTCTGACTCTGATACCTTATTTTAAAAATTCTTAAGTATTTCAAATTTTATTCCATAATATTATCTATTCATTTTAGTATTTTTGAAAGGTTTTAAGTTCTTATCAGGTTCAAATTTCACTTTACGAGGGTGTATCATTTCTTATTTAGATCAAGAACCAAAACACTATGAGTGCTCTCTCCAGAAGGCCACTTCATGCCCTGTTCCGGTCACAACCACACCCCCCACCCCTTCTCATGATTTCTAAGAGCAGAGATTTGGTCCGCTGGTTTTTAAACTCAGAATAAATGGAATCATGCAGTATACCTTTTTTTTGTATGTACACCTTTTATCCAACATTATGTTTACAAGATTCACCCATGTTTTGTGTGTTCTTGAAATTCACTTATTCTCACTGCCACAGAGCAGAGTCCCCAAGGTACAAGAGCCAAGTCCGGCCTGCACGCAGTTTTCATAAAGATTTACTGGGAAACACCCATTCCGATTCATTTACATAGTGTCCACGGCAGGTTTCACGGTCCAACAGTAGAACCGTGGTTGTGACAGAGACTGCATAGCCGGCATAACCTAAAAGATTCACTATCTGGACCTTTACAGAAGGTCTAACCCTGCAAGCAGTGGATGGATCTCAGCGTGTGCTTCCCATGTAGCATCACCCGCGAAGGGCTGAGAAACGTCAATTCTAAGCAGGTTCTCAGACTTCACTTTGCGTCCACATCACTTGGAGGGCTTGTTAAAACAGATTGTGGGGCTTCCATCCCCAGAACTGGGTTGGGGCTTTCTCACCAGGCTGGGAGCGTGCCTTTCTCACCAGGCTGAGAGACCACTAATGAGGCTGGTCCAGGACCAGTTTCAAGAACGGTTATGAAAGCACCGCCGCTCCAAACTCTAACAAAGGTGAGAATCAACTGGGGATCACGCTAGGCAGGGGTGCCTGGCTGGTAGAGCATGAACTCTAGGTCACGGGGGGTCACTGAGTTCGAGCCCCACGCCGGGCTTAGAGCCTACTTCGACAAAACAAAACCGAGGATCATGCTGGCCTGCAGGTGTTGCTTCGGCATATCCAGCGTGAGGCCTAGCCTTCCGCACTTCTAGCAAGCCCTCAGGTGTTGCCGAAGCAGTTGGTCCCAGGACCACGGTTTGGGTAACAGAGCTGTAGAGACTTTAGTTGATGGGCATCTGGACGGTTCCAGTTTTTGACCATTACAAATATTCTCAACGTGTTTTTATTATGTATTTGTTGGATACATATCAAGGAAAGCACAATTGTGTTCAACTTCAGGAGATACTCCCAAACAGCTTTCCAAAGTGATTGTACTAACGTACACTTTTGTCAGCAGTGTGTGAAAGTTGCTGTTGTTTCAAATCCTTGCCCAACACACACTTGTGTCTTTTTAATTTTAGCCCTTCTACTTAGGATGTGGTTTAATTTGCATTTCCTGACAACTAATGAGGTTGGGCACTTTTTTATAGTTTAACTGATAATTAGTATCTTCTTTTGATAAGTACCTACTCAAATTATTTGCCCTTTTTAAAAACGGGCTTCTTCTTACTGCTATATAGAAGTTCCTTTCATATTCTGGATAAAAGTGCTTTATTAGTTATATATATTGCAAACATCTTCTTCCATTCTGTGGCTTGCCTTTTCAGTTTCTTAACGATGTCTTGATAAACAGAACTGAAGACATTTTCCAACCCTAATATTACCAAAAGCAACTCACTTGTTCAAAACACAAAATCCAAAGCAGCACTAACATATACGGCTCAACATAATACATTAAAGCAAAATAAAACTTGCTATCTCAAAAACAGGTTAGGGCACAGATAGAGGAAGACTAAATAGTCCTATTTCCAGCCAACAAAGGCAGACTTCAGAGTTCAACTTTTGGAAGCAAAAATACAGCAAGCAAAATCTGCATGTTGCATGTCTTCTATATGTAACTTCTCATGCCCCCCTGCAAATAAGCATGATCCACTCACTGGACCATGGCTCTAAAGCAAGCACTAAAGGTGGAGGCCTAAAATAAAGGGCTCAATAATTTGAAGAGTCACTAAAGTCCAAAGAGCTGATAATGACTACCTTTAAAGGCATCGCTTGTTGCAGTTGTTACAGGAAAAACAAAACTACAGCAAAAAACACCAAACAGAAAGTAAACGCACACAAAAATGATTAGGAAAACAGGTACCTAAAAACCGATACTAAAGAAAAGTCCCTTTTGAAACCCACTTACCTAGAAATACGAAGAAAATGTTAACTTGAACATTTCTGAATTCACTAATCTCAATGATATATGCTTTACAGCAATAACAAAAAAAAGTTTTCAGCAGAATGTTCCTTTAAATGTCTGTCCCTTAAATGCATCTCATTAAATGCTGTCAGAAGATAATTTTTCTTGAAATTGGCTCTAATTATATGTTTCCTGCTCAAAATCCTCTCCCACTGCTTAAAAAGATAAAGTTCAAATTTCTTAGCCTAGTACATTCAACCTTTTTACCAACAGGCCTTCTTTCCAACCTTATTTCCCAATCTGCCTCTTCATACCTTCTGTTTGAGGCAAAATAAACTTCCTATTCCTTCCATACATCCTGTTCTTACTACCAACCTATCCTGCTCACTCTGCTCACTCTGCCTAAAAATCATTCCTCCTGCTCAAAGCCTACCAATATTTTAAAAAGTCAGCTTACATACTTCCTTCTTTATGAAGGTTTTCCTGATTCCCCTGTCTGAATTCCCACGTGTAGCTCTATTACAGCTCTTAGTACTTTCTCATAGCAACCCCTACAGTTACCGTCCTCTATGAGAAGCTATTTGTTTATAGAAAGTGCGTTTACCTCTTTATTGCCTGTAACTGATCACAACAGTCACAGTTTAAATAACTGAAATCGGGGAAAACATTACTCCATTAAGAGTCTTCGGGGCGCCTGGGTGGCTCAGTCAGGTAAGCCTCCGACTTCAGCTCAGGTCATGACCTCACAGTTCGTGGGTCATTGGGCTCTGTGCTGCATTGGGCTCTGTGCTGACAGCTCGGAGCCTGGAGCCTGCATTGGATTCTGGGTCTCCCTCTCTCTCTCTCTGCCCCTCCCCCGCTTATGCTCTGTCTCTCTCTCTTCCAAAAATAAATAAACATTAAAAAAAAATCTTTTAAAAAAAAAAGGGTCTTTAATCAGGTACAAGGAGAAGGAAGATAGAGGTAAATGTTGATTATCATCTATGTGAGCCAAAATATTTACCTAGTGGTTTTTCAAACCAAGTATCTCACTACTACCTCTAGATGCTGAAATGCATCTGATTTTATTTCTGTTCTGTTGGGCCAGTATGCTTGAAACGGATTTAAAATACAGACTGCAAAACATTTATACCTTCCAAATATAAGACATTTGTACATATTGGCCCAATGATTGCTACTGCAGTGAATAGAAAGTCCTTTGTGAACAAAACTCTAACAGAGCAATGGCAAGGATTTTCAAAGAGCAAATCTGAGAAGCAATTTAAGATGTTTAAATAAGATATAAAAACTCCTCTTTTAAATCACAAAATTTTAATAAAGAAAAAAGGAGAAATTACATGTGGGATGTAAAATAATTTCTAAATATAGAATACTAAGAATACTGGTTAAGTATCACTAGAGTACGTTTCTATTCATGACCCTCTACCAGAATTATTATGTAGAACAAAACAACACAAATACCTCCTCGAGGCACCAACAGCTGTGGAACTAGTTACCCTTTTATATACTATTTTTAAGAAAATTCAAGAATTCACTGCCAAACCCAAAGTCAATTAGAAGCAGCATCTTAGGTGGTCAGATGAGGTCTACACACGCTGCCATCAAAGAAAAGTAAAGGTCACCTTAACAGCAAAGTAAGGGAGGAGGAAGCAAACGAAAAGCAGACTGAAGCACTCACTCACTCACAAAGGCAAGCAGTCTGCGACTATTTAGTAAGGAGGGCCAAAGCTTACCAGGTGTCTCAGCAGCTTCATCATGTCACGGCATGACACAGTGCTTAATCCTCAGGGTGTGAAATCTTAGTTATCAAGTAAATTATGTTCCTTAGTTTGGTAAACAAGTTGTGATGTCATTTGGAGCAGCTTTTATCAGAAAGTTGTGGTTCTTTCTTTAAAGGGAGAATCAATCCTCAATTCCTCAGAAAATTCAATTATATGGAATATTCCCTTTCTCCTAGACACAGAATGATTTTGTTCTAAGGTATACATTTTGTGTCTTATTTATTAAAGTTACCAGCAACATCTGTGGATCACTATGACCTTCATTTTAGAAGGAACAACTGACACAAAACAGTGCCAACACTAGGCAACAAACTCCGGACACTTTCTTTAAAAGTAACAAGTTCACAGCACTAAAAGTACTTGACACACTGCCCTCCTGTGATATGTGGTACCCATAGATGATTGTGTATGCCTGTTTGCAGGTTCTTAAGCCTCAGGTACTAAATATTTAGAAGCCAAAAATTAAGAAAATTAACTGGTATGTTCACTCCAAATACTCGGCCAAGCGTGATTTCAGGGTTTTTAACTTTGGTGGTCTCATCTCACTTTGAGCAGTCCTGGTGTCACTAGAAAAAAGGATACAAGATTTACCATGGTCAAATCATCCTGCCACCGCCGCTCCCATCAAGGAGCGTGGATGCTCTGAATGGAGAGAATTCTCAAAGAACATCCGAGAAAACAATGTAAGAAGGCTCACAGGGATTAAAGCTATCACAGCTGTAAAGTGAGGGCAGAAATTGGTCTGATTTCTAGTTAGGCATGAATCTACCACTCATCAAAAAGACCACAATCGACCCAAATGAATGTTTAAATTTTTTTAATGTTTAATGTTTAATGTTTTTTTAATGTTTATTTATTTTTGAGAGAGAGAGAGAGAGGGAGACACAAAATCCGAAGCAGGCCAAACTGTCAGCACAGAGCCCGATGCGGGGCTCGTACTCACAAACTGCGAGATCATGACCTGAGCCGCTCAACCGACTGAGCCACCCAGGCGCCCCAACCCAAATGAATACTTAAAATGCATCATCTCCACTTTGTCGTTATCCAGTACGACTGTGCTATCTCTGACACAAACTGCTGCTTCCAAACCAGGCATGTAGAAACCTGCAAGATGGATTTGCACTGGTTCGTCCACGTCCAACGGACCTAATCAAGAGCAAATCTGAAAGACCAGCAATAACCGCAGGAAAACAGAACGGGCTCTTACAACATGCCGGCAGCAACGGTCCCCATCCCCATGGGCAAAATCCTCCACAGACCACAGAGCTCAGCTTGGAATCCCAATCAGACGCTTTAAAAACATTCACTGAAGAAAAACAGCCGCACAGCTTGGACACTTTAAAATCAGACACATTAAAAACATTAATTGAAGAAACATTAACAGCAGGTGGGCCTGTTCATTTAGGCATCCTACAGTTGGCCAACTCACCACCTGGAAAGAAATTCAACCGAATCCCGCACGTTCAAAACCACCCGGTAGTTTCCTAGGTCAGTGGTCTCAGCTATTTGGTGCTGCTTCTCAGCCAGTCACACGTGGGTCTCGACCGGCCGGTAGTAGAGAACTTGGCCTCTACAGCCATCAATCCATCACCAATCCATTTCTTAGGGGAAAGCCCCGAGAAGCGACAATGGAGGCAGGGAACAGACCGAACAAAGGGAAAAGGTGGCAAAGGTCAGCTGAGAAAGCATTCGAGAGACAAGTTTTGAGCAAACTCATTTCCAACTCTACAGATGCTCAAAAAGTGAGCTGGGAGGGTGGTGAGAAGGAAGGCATAATGCCTCTCATTTGAAATGGGCGCGGAGATAAAAGGCTAATTTTTCTCCCCAAACCTAAGTTAACCGAACTGTATCCAGCACAAAACAGCGACTGTCCAAGGACCTGTCACAAAATCTTCTGCCTAGCTCTGGCAGGCAAAGACGGATGAGTAGTAGCGGCTGAAGTCTAAGTAGGAAACGCAAGAGTGGCCTCCGCCCTCCCCCACTCTGCCTGGTGCTTTTCCGTTTCCAATCGGGAGAGGCCAGCAACCCATAAAGGAGGTGGACGAGTACCGATCCGCAATCGGGCTTCCCCCCCCGCCGAGCAAAGCGGAAAAACTGTCCTTTTCCAGCTGGACCGGGTTTTCCATCTCCGGTCTCTCGATTCACGTTTAGGGCCGCGAGCCCGAGCAGCTGGGCACTGCCGCAGGCCCGGACTCGTGGGGACGCACCCGTCGCCACCCGCCCCAACGCCCTGCAGAGCAAGGCCCCCAACGACGACCAAAGACCGTGTGCACAAGGACGGCGTGCGAGACGCAGGCCCCGCTGGGAGGCCGGCCCGGGCAGAAGGCGGCGCGGCCGGGCGGGGTGGGCCCGGGCCTCGTGCGGCGGCGCGGGCGGCAGGGAGGGGTGGGGAGAGGGGGCGCGGGGCCCGCCGCCCGGAACTCACCGTCAGTCCGGTGCCCAGCACGATCACGTCGTACTCCTCATTCATGGCGGGGGAGGACGAGCACAGAAGCCCAGGAAGGGAGAAAGCGCAAGGACTCGAGGGGCCCGGGGCTACTCGACCACCCTGAAGCGACAGGGGGAGCGCTCAGACCGGTCTCGGGGCCCGACAAAAACGGGAAGCCAGGGCTAGAGGCGAAACGGAGCTGGAGAGGAGGGACGCCGGCCGCCACCTCAGACGGGAAGAGAAGAGCGGGGCAGGGAGGGGAGGGAAGACGGGGAAGGGAGGGGAAGGCGGGCGGCGACTGGGGCCTCCGCAGCCGGGGCGGGGCTTAGGGAAGGCGCTCGGAGGGCCGTCGATCACAGCCTTCCCGCCCTCCCATTGGCTGCATTCCGTCGCCCGACCAACTTTCTTCCTCTCTCACGTCTCGCGAGAAGAGGGCGGGCTGTGCCTTTAGCGGTTCCGGTCTTCCGCCCGGCCCGCTGCCACCGTGGTTGGGGGCGGAGGGGACGGAGGGGGCGGAGGGGACGGAGGGGGCGGTGGGGACGGAGGGGGCGGAGGGGGTTCCCGCGCCTGGGCCCTTGAGGTCGTACGGCTGGGAGCGTGCCGGCGGTCGGAGAGCGGCGGTCCGGTTCGTTGCTCCCGCAGTGGTGTGGGAGCCGAGGCGCGCCCAGGGCCCCGAGACCTCCCGCCGCCCTTGGACTTTGAGCTGAGTCGGCCACGTGCGCCGGGGCCGGCCGGGGGCCCCGCTCTCCCGCCCTGCCACCGGCTGGCTACGCACCGCGGGCCGAGCGTCGTGCAGGCCTCGGCCCCGAGTGCTCGTGCGGCTGCGCCTACCTCGGCCAGTGGCAACTTGCTTTGTTTTCCTTTTTGTCCTGCGTCCTTTTTCTCAATGAAAGAGGACCCGAGGTGTTTTAAGCAGCTCAGAAATCACTCGTGTTACCTTACTTCCCGCCCTATGTCTTGCCTGTGCGGCCTGAGGAAATTTAAGGGAAGGGGGAAAAAAAACAACAACAATTTTTTAAGAAAGAAAACGCTTAGCGTAAATATAGGGGAAGTCCAGGTTTGGGAAGCAAGCCTGAGAGCTGTAGCTCAAGCCGGCTATAGAAATTGTAACTGACCAGTGTATGCACTCCTTCCCCCACCCCCAACTGTTTTAGGATTCCCACTGGAATCTCCAGCTTTGGGTATGGAGACAGGTGTAAGGAGAGGCTTGTGTTCTCAACCAAAGAGGGTACACCCTATAGGGGCAGTGTAGACAAGCGATTTCCCTAAAGCCTTGGACAGCCTGTGTTTTCAGCCTGGGATAAGTCTGCATACTCAGACGATAGAGTTGGCGTTTCCTTCTAGATTTACTCCCAAGCACCGCTGGATAAGAGCTATTCAAAGAGAATCTTGGTGGACGGAACTTCCTTCATACTTAAATCATTCAGATTCCGGAGATAATGTAACAGTATTGTACAATGTTTCTTCGCCCCAGAAAAAGTTTTAAGTGTTCTACCAGACAGTGCACCTTTGGGGGGGTGCTGGACAGTTTAAATTGTACCTTAATTGGATTTGTATCCATCGGTTGTAGCAACCGAATGAATTTCTATAAGTAGACAAAAACCAAGTGCAGAGTTGACTACTGACCCCATTATGTGCCAGTGGGTGTAACTGACTTTTCTGGTAGCTAAGCATGTTTTAAGAAGGTCCTCCTGTTCCTCTCCAAGTATGTGCACGTGTATATGCACATGCTTATAAACAACAGAAATTTACTTCTCAGAGTTGTGTAGGCTACCAAGTAAAAGATCAAGGTGTGTCTGAGGGCCTGCTTCCTGGTTCTAGTTGTCTTTTCGCTTTGTCCTCACACGGTGGGAGAAGATAGGAGGGGGAAGGGATCTCTCTGGCTACTTTTACAACATTACCTACATTTTTTAACTGACATGAAATATTGACCCATTTTTAAAAACTAGCAGTAACGAGTCCAGGCTGGTTCAATCAGTAAAGCATGTGACTCTTGATCTAGGAGTAATGAGTTTGAGCCCCATGTTGGGCTTAGAGAATACTTAAAAAAAAAAAAAAATCTTTGGGGCACCTGCCTAGCTCAGTCACTGGAGCATGCAACTCTTGATCTCCGGGGTGTGAGTTTGGGCCCCACACTGGGGGTGGAGCCTACTTAAAAAAAAATTATAAAAAGTAAAAAATAAAAATAATAAAGAGCCTTTTTCATGTATTGCTGTATTGCCATCAACCTCTGAATGTTGAAGAGGCTTTTGAGCGTATCTGCTGAATTATGTTACCATGTTTTAAGTAAAGGGTAATTTATCAATATTCAGATGAAGTTAATGAGAAACTCCAAAGCGTTGGATAAGGGATCTGAATTTAAGGCTAATGAGGCTCTTCAATCCGATCCCTTACACTGAAGTTTAGTTTGTGGAAGGACACACACACACACAAAAACCCAAAAACAAAAACAAAAAATAAAAAACAACAAAACAGACAAAAAACCAAAAACAACTGGATTAATCCCGAATTCTGTGCCTGCTCTAGGATCTTCAACCTCATCTATTCCAGTTGCCAAGGAACTTGGTAGACAACAAATACTGTTTACGGTGAAGCGGCTTGAAAGCCACTAAATGGTTCAGTGTATTCCTAAAAGAGTGAAACTTAGGTTTGGGGGAAGTGGGTGACTTGTGGAGAGCAGTGGAAAAAAACCATCCCTCGTAAAGGTATTTAAGTCTTTGTACAAAGCAAGAGTTCAGTGTGATTGTAATTTAGAGCCGGGTGCTTGGGAATCGTCGCTGATCTGTTCGCACTAAGCCCCCGCCCGCGCGTTGCAGAGGGAGAGACTGAGTCCGAGGAAGATAGCAGAACGAACCCCAGTCCCGGACATCTTTCCGTCCTGAACCCCTGTACCAGTTTCTCAAGCAGTTTCCCTTCTGTCTGTGGTAACCATTGTCTTCCTGAAATGTGAATCGGATCCCGTTCACGCTTCTGCCTACCTTTTGCGTCTAGAATAAAATGCAAACCCCTTGCTATGGCCTAAAAGGTATTGTGTAATCTCACCTCCGTATATCTCTCCAACTTCATCTTGTGTGCTTCTTGTTCACTACACTCCAGACACACTAGTCTTTCAGTTCCTAGAATCTGGTCAAGCTTTTAACCACCCAAGGGCCTCTGCGCTCTTGTGGGTCCCATAACTACCAAGCCGCACTTCCCCTCCTACATAGGCTTCTTCACAGCTGGTTCTTTCGGCTTCCTTAAGTTTCTACATGAAAATCTTCCCTGACCACCTTGTCTAAAGTAGCTTTCTCCTCAAATTTCATTCTCTAAAAGCACCCTGCTTATTTCTTTCGTTCATTTCTATCAAATTGCTAATTATATCCTTTACTTGTTTCTTGCCTGCCTGCTAATCAGAATTAAAGTCCATAATGATGCCATCGTGCCTGACAGATGATGAGTAAATATTTGATGGATGAATAAGACACCTGGAAGTTAATCCCTAGATCAACAAGGACTAAATGTGATGAAATAGTCCCAGCTCCTTTTGATAACTTTTGACAAGGGCAGCTTTTCTTATTGCAGAAGATACTAAAATTAATACTTTACAGGCTCTTAAAGCTAGAGATCTATACAATATAAATCTGTTTAAAATCTGGATAGCTAATGCTGAAGATAAAACATAATAGGATATCTGGGGGAAATTTTTAATTAGATCCCCCAAGTAAGTATTTCCTAGTTTATGCTGCATTCATTTACCCACACCCACAAACTGCAGTCTGCTCCCAATCTCCAGTTTAGTAGTGACTGGCTCCACCCTGGGTCCAAACCAGAATTCTAGATCTCATCCTGCTTCTGTCTTCTTTCTCTCCTTCCACATCTATTCCGATTTTGTTTTGCTGTGTAACGAACCACCCCAAAGCTTAGTGGCTTTAAAAAACAAACAAACAAACAAAAAACTAGTGACTTAACAAGGTATTATTATCTCTTAACGGTCCCGGGGGTTGAATGGGTTCAGATGTGTGGGAATTGCTTGGGTCTATGATGCAGTTGTAAACCAGGGGGGTTACATCATCTGAAAACTCGACTAGACTGGACATCCAACATGGCGCACTCCCATGGCTCACAGCTGATGATGGCTGTCAGCCGGGCGCTGAGCTGCGGCTGTCAACAACAGCAGCTATGTATGTGTGTCCCCTCCACTCGGTTTGCACGTCTCAAAGTATGGTAGTTGTCTTCCAAGGGTATACATCCCAAGAAACAAGAGATGGAAGCTGCCGGTCTCTTAAGGCCTGGACCCAGGAACTGGCGCAGCATCCCTTCTGCCATATTCTACTCATCAAAGCAGTTACAGAGCACACCCAAATTCAACGGAAGGAGCTATACGGATGCCTGGATGGCTCAGTCAGTTAAGTGTCGGACTGTTGATTTTGGCTCAGGTCATGATCTCATGGCTGTGAGATCCAGCCCCATGTCGAGCCTACTTGGGATTCTCTGTCTCCCACTCTCTGCCCCTCCCTCCCACACTCCCACACACACACACACTCTCTCTCTCTCTCTCTCTCTCTCTCAAAAATAAATAAATAAAAACTGAAACAAAACAAAAAAAGGAGCTATAAAACCCACCTGTCAGTGAGAAAACTTGCCAATGTGTGTGTACCTATCTTCAATCTGCCACAATACCCCCCATTACGTTCTGGCCATTCCGCCTCATAAAAATCCCAGTCCCTTCTCTCCAACCTCATTGCCGCTACACTGGTACAACCCACCGTCAAGTTATCTCCTTAGGTAAGTGCAAAAGCTTTCTTAATTGGACACCTGGCCTTCAGTACAGGTGTCTCAAGCTTGTTCTCTATAGTCTAATCCAAGTGAACTTCATCAAAATCTAAAGTGACTGGGGGTGGTGCCTGGGTGGCTCCGTCGGTTGAGCATCTGACTTCGGCTCAGGTCATGATCTCGTGCTTCAGGAGTTCAAGCCCCGTGTCGGGCTCTGTGCTGACAGCTCCAGAACCTGGAGCCTGCTTCGGATTCTGTGTGTCTCTCTCTCTCTCTCTCTGCCCCTCCTTAGCCCCTCCCCCACTCACCCTCTGTCTCTCTTTCAAAAATAAACATGAAAAATGTTTCTAAAAAATCGAAAGTGACCAAGCTGATCATGTCTTTTAAAATCTTTCCAAGGCCTCCACTGCTCTTGGAATAAAAAGTCCAAACACTGGTCATTTCCAAAGATGAGCTTAAATGATCTGGCCCTCAATTACCTAACCAACCAAACCTCTCTCCACAACGCCCTCTGCCCCTAACTGTTGCTTCCGATTCACTGCTGTATTAGTCGGCGTTCCGTCAGAAAAACAGCAACCACTCTAGGTATTTTATTTGCTTGTTTGTTTGTTTTTAAGTTTGTTTATTTATTTTGAGGGAGAAAGTACGTGAGAGAGGCAGAGAGAAAGAATCCTAAGCAGGCTCCACACCATCAGTGCGGAGCCCAAGGTGGGGCTCCAACTCACAAACCCTGAGATCGTGACCTGAGCCCAAACCGAGTCAGATGCCTGACCGACTGAGCCACCCAGGCACCCACACTCTAGGTATTTTAAATAGAGGCAATACAACATAGGGAATTGGTTTCAAAACTGGAAATGGCTGGAGAGGCAAAAAGGAGAAAGTTACCCAGAAGTTAGAAACAGCCTGAAAGTCTGGAGCAAGAGGGAAAATGGTGTTACCCAGCCTTCAAGTCCACTGTGCTCTCAGGCTGACAGACCACCACCACCGCCTCTGCCAGAGCCTCTACTGTCGCCGGAGCCCAGGAGTCCCCACCCACGGGCCGCTACTGGGGCCACGGCCGGAGGTGCTACCAACAGCAAGGGAACATGGCTGCTCCTGCCCCCAGTCTTCCACCAGCATTTTCCACTGGCAGAACTCACCGGAAGCCGGTTGGCAGAGGGCTCTGGGAAGTGTCATTTGCTGACTCAGCTCCTGCAATACAGAGAAAAGCAGGAATGGAGCTGAGGGCCAATAGACAGATGACTGGCTGAGCTGCTCCAAACATTTTCTGTTTCATGAACCCATCAAGTTCCTTTCCATCGAGACATGCTTTTCCCTTTGAGACATTCTTCCCCTACTCTTCTACTTGAACCTGCCTGCTTTCTTCTGCTCGTAAGAATTCTCACTGCAGGGGCGCCTGGGTGGCTCAGTAGGTTGAGTGTCTGGCTTTTGATTTTAGCTCAGGTCATGATTTCATGGTTGGGGGGATCGAGCCCGTGTGGGGCTCTGCAGAGCCTGCTTGGAATCTCTCTCCCTCTGCCTCTCCCCTGCTTGTGCTCTCTCTCTCTCTCTCTCTCTCTCTGTCTTTCTCTCTGTCTCTCTCTCTCTCTCTCAAAAAAAAAAATTATAATAATAATAAACTTTAAAAAAAAAAGGAAGTTCTGTGTATGGAAAAGGAATGAATTCACAATGTTCCCAAGACTTGGATAAAGAACAATATGACTTCCAGGAAGAAACTAAGTATCAGAGACCCTTTCAGTGGCTTACCTTACATCATAACTTTTACTGAATTTCTGTGTATAGAGAAACGAAATCACTACCAAGACTGGTGATGAGCCTAACAACACAACATAATATGCAAAATAGAAATCATTAGCAAGTGTAATTAGTGGCAACTCTCTGGAATGCAGAGGAGTTGGGTTGGTGGAACAGGGTGGGGTTTCAGGTGTAGTGGCCAAGCAGGTGAGTCAGGTGTCCCAATTTCCAAAAAACTTCCTAAGAGTAGTGCAAGCATGTTCTAGATCCCCTTTGCCCTTCAAAAAGCTTCAACTTACTCTGGCCTCTAACTGCAGAGAAGTTGTGGGAAAACAGCCTGGCTGTCAAGGAAAAACAATGACGACTGACTGAAATCATGATTTATTTGTTCCCTCCTAGACGAGAATGCTCTCTAAGCTGCCCAAGCCTTAACGTTTCTTAAGTCACTTTAAAATCATTCACTGGAATGTTTTTTGTATTAGCTTAAATAAACTTCGGTTTCAAGTAACAAAAACCACGTCAGGGTATCTCAAGTATAGAGGGGGGATTTATTAGAAGGATGAAGAGCAAAAGTATAGTCGGTGTGGAAGGAACTGGAAGTCAGGAACCAGAAAACTGTCTCTACACTCAGCTCCTCTCTGTACGACTTCATTATTTTCTCTCTTTGCAGGTGGACACTGTCTGCTTTCCTTGGACGTGGATGGTGGATGATGGCTGTCAGCCCCATTCAACTGAATACGCCACATCTATTCAGATGCTCACAACAGAGCAGGGCTCCTCAGCCTCATGCTCACATTGTCGGCCAGATCATTCTTTGTGGTGGGGCCAGTTCTGTGCACTACAGAACATTCGGCAGCATCCCTGGCCTCTCCACACTAGATGCCAATAATACCCAACCTCTCCCTGGCCCCCGCTGTGACAATCAAAACGTCTGCAGACAATCCCAAGGTCCCTGGGACGGGGGCGCAAAAATCACCTATGGTGAAACTGTTGGACTAGACTATCCAGGTTTTCTTAACACGATATCAAATTTCCAGAGACAGAATCCAACTGGCCCAGCTTGAGGTGTTGTGTCCAACTTGATCCAATCAACTAAAGACATAGAGTCACATGGCAGAGATATGGCTACCAGGAGTCCACAACCATGGGGACGGTGGCCAGTTCCCAGAAAAGAGGGATGAACTCATGCTCTAGTAGGTGTGCCGTATGTTTCCTTAACCCTAGAAGTGAGGTGCTCTACCCTGACTTTATGGACTATAGTCATTGGTGATTTAGGAGAAAATTTTCTGAGATATATTTGTAATATCTCCATCCCTTTAAAATTTTAACCCCAAATCTTCCATTATAAGGCTTTTGAAATAAAAACATCTGATTTTTTTTTTTTGGTCCTCTTCAACAATTATTTATTGTGTCTCCTCTGTGCCAAGCACTGGGCTAGGCCTTGGTGAGCTAAGTAGATCGGGTCCTGTTTGCACATTTTAACTCCAGATTGATTTACGAGTTGTGATAGTATAATTCTACTTTGGCATGGCCATTTTACCCTTGATATCTAATTACTGTTTCTAATTTTGAAGTTTTTAAATCAATTCTCTTCATTATTTTTAATTTTTTTAATATCTGAGTTTTTTTAAGTTTATTTTTGAGACAGAGAGAGAGAGAGAGAGAGAAAGTACAAGCAGGGAAAGGGCAAAGAGAAGGGGGCAGAGGATCCAAAGCGGGCTCTGCATTGACAGCAGAGAGCCCGATGTGGGGCTCGAACTCACGAACTGCAAGATCATGACCTGAGCCGAAGTTGGATGCTTAACCAACTGAGCCACCCAGGCATCCCTCAATTCTCTTCTTTATGCCAGTGTGGGGCTATCTGCCTGTCAGAATCGAGGGTTAGTCTTGGACTTCTTACCAGCAATTTGTGAACACATGCCCATGGTTTACTAGAATAGCCACAGTTTTGACCACTGAAACTCAGTTATCCATGGCCCCCAAAATAAATAACAAAGTATTAGGAAGAACATCTTGTCTTTTCTCAGACAGCAGAAAAACAAGTTCTCGCATTAGCTGGCAAAGAAGAATTCACTAAGCAGTGAAGGTTATATAGAATGACTCTGTTAGGTTAAAAATAAGGAAATAAGGTAGATTTATAGCTTTTCATCTCTGCCCGTCTCTCAAAACAGGGTGCTGCTTTTCCAGTGCTGCTTAATCTATATCAGCATCTCCCAGCACATTCTGCAACACACTGAAGACTCGAGGTGTTTTTCAAGGGAAGAATCCCAGGGTCATATAAGTTTGAGAAATGCTGACCATTATGCCCTCCTTTGGGAGTGTCATGATTCAGTGGTAAGGTCTCTGGGAGGGTTTCACTGCCATAGCCCTCGTGGAGAGAAACCTGGCAGTATTTACTGTCTCTAACGTGCAAATCCTATGTCCCAGCTCTGTATTCCTGGGTATGCATCAAAAAGAAATTTCCTGGCATGTAAGAAGCAGCTGAAGTATTCATGAAATTCTAGTACACGGTAGCAGTGAGTTGGAGGTAACCCCCAGCAGCCATCAGAAGGATTACATCGCAATGCAGCAAAGTGGAGGAGGCTGAAAATAGTGGAGACGGGGGAATGAGATTTCTAATCTATACCACTGTCATACACTTTTACAAGGTCAGACACCGTGCAGATAGACTTACGACACGAGTGGAAGCTGAGTTGCCATGGCATTCGTTAGAGGATAGGGGTGGGGTGGGGGCACAATAATAAGAGATGAAACTTGAGATAATTGAGTGCAGATTGAGCGCAGGCCTTTACCTTCGTTCCCTCCCCAAGGTCTGCTAAAATGGCATTAACAGAATAAAAAGGGTATAACCCTTTGAGCTCAAAGAGGACAGAAAAGACAGAAAGCAGATGGTCAAATCTATGACCTGACAGGCCAAAGAAAGCTGAGGCGTCAGGGCCTATATAGAGAGGCAAGGCATTAAGAAGCAAACTCATTCAAGCCAGGGGACTCCAGAAAAGTCCAGGAGTTAGGAGGACAGGTGCCTCCAAGGCCAGGCGGGGAAGCACAGAACTGGTTGAGAGTGCATACAAGGAGCAGTGGTTTCCTGGGTCCCCTTCTACTGCCAACCCCCCTTCCCCCACCAAGAGGCAGGTGGTTGACCGTGGACAGGTTGAGTCAGAAAAGCCCTGATTCTGGCTCGCCAGGAAGAGAAGCATGCCACCTGCAAACAAATGGGATTCTGGTGTGGGGTGCTGATGGTGGGGAAGCAGGGGCTGATGGGAACTCTCCGGGCCTTCATCTCAATTGTGCTGTGGACCTACAATTGCTCTAAAAAATAAAGTATATTACTGGGGTGCCTGGGTGGCTCAGTCGGTTAAGGGTCCGACTCTGGATTGGAGCTCAGGTCGTGATCTTGCAGTTCATGGGTTCAAGCCACAAATGGCACTGACAGAGAGAGAGAGGGAGAGGGAGGATCCCAAGCAGGCTCCATGCTGTCAGCACAAAGCCCGATGCGGGGTTTGAACTCACGAACCGAGATTATGACCTGAGTCCAAATCAAGAGTCAGATGCTCAACCGACTGAGTCACCCAGGTGCCCCCAAAATAAAGTATATTGAAAAAAAAAAAACCAACCAAAAGGGGGCAACTGGCTGGACCAGTGAGCAGAACGTGTGACTTTTGATCTCAAGGTTTGGAGTTCAAGACCCGTGTTGGCTATAGAAATTACTTTAAATTTTTTTTTTTGTTTTAAAGAAATGCTCTGGGATAGAATCTTATTTTAAGAAAATAAAATAGGAGTGTCGGGGTGTCTGGGTGGCTCAGTCGGTTAAACGTTTGACTTTGGTTCAGGTCGTGATCTCATGGTTTGTGAGTCTGAGCCCCACATCAGGCTCTGTGCTGACAGCTCAGAGCCTGGAGCCTGCTTCGGATTCTGTGTGTGTGTGTGTGTGTGTGTGTGTGTGTGTGTGTGTGTCTCCCTCTGCCCCTCCCCTGCTTATGCTCTGTCTCTCTCTCTCAAAAATAAACGTTAAAAATTTAAAAAAAAAATTTTTTTTTCAACGTTTATTTATTTTTGGGACAGAGAGAGACAGAGCATGAACGGGGGAGGGGCAGAGAGAGAGGGAGACACAGAATCGGAAACAGGCTCCAGGCTCTGAGCCATCAGCCCAGAGCCCGACGCGGGGCTCCAACTCACGGACCGCGAGATCGTGACCTGGCTGAAGTCGGACGCTTAACCGACTGCGCCACCCAGGCGCCCCAACGTTAAAAATTTTTTAAAAGAAAAGAGAAAAGAGAGCATTTTCACTTTGAAAAACTCAAAGGAATCCAAAGGGCACCTAGCAGATAAGAACACTGAGGTGCAGGGAGTCTCCCCTCGTCCGTACCAGCTCCCTGCTCCCGGTGACCGATGTGGGCATCAGGCAGGGACAGGTCTGGACCTGACAGCTCTGGTTCTCTAAGACCACAGGCATGTCCCTGGCTGCTTGGGTGAACGTCTGGCAACAACTGCACCTCTCGTCTTCGGTGGAAACAGAAACAACCTGTCTGCATCCGTCTGCAAACCTAGGCTGTAGCCACTTTATTCTCGCCATCTCCTCACTCACATGAGCTTTGTCATAAGGTTGTCAGTCTCGGGCGCCTGGGTGGCTCAGTCGGTTAAGCATCTGACTCTTGGGCTCAGGTCATAATCCTGTGGTTCGCAAGATGGAGCCCCTTGTCGGGCTCTGTGCTGATGGCACGGAGCCTGCTTGGGATGCTCTCTCTCCCACTCTCTCTGTTCCTCCCCTGCTCGTGCTCTCTCTCTATTAAAAATAAATAAATAAGATTGGGGCATTCACTTTCGAATGTCCCCTCTCTATAAAGAGAGTTTTTCTACTATTCTTCCCCATGCACGTGAACTTGTCCGCCTGGCCCGCCCTGGTGTCCCAGCGCTATCCGCTTGCGGGCCGCTCAGGGCTCTGTTGCCTCGCCGGGGATTTTGCTGACTCCGATGCCCAAAAAAATCCTCAAGGTGTAGAGTGGCAGTGCCCTGGGATGTGGGTTTGAGGGGCACACCTGTCACCTATGAGCCTTTCCAGGAAACAGCCCAAGAATTAGCACCTTGGTCCAACAGCTTTATTTGCACACGGGGGTCACTCGGCACTTCCTCTCCCATGGGGGGTACCTGAGTGTGCAAGGACTTTCCCTCCCGTCACGTGACGCGTGAGGCTGGCCTGCCCAGAGTCTGTGGCTGGGTCTGGTGGGCAGGAGAGGAATCCCGTGACGCAGACTCGTGACCTAGAGCCCACAATTCTAGAGCGTTAGGAGACGGATGCTGCAGATCTCACCCTTAAACAGACAATATATAAGAAAAGCCAATATCACGTACCTGTATTACTCGATGTTTGATTTCAACATGACACGCCCGGTAAGAGAAGAAAAAGTCAAATGATACTTAGGAGTTTACTGTGGAAAACAGCACATGTTCCTTCCATGCAGACCTCCGATCTCACTTTCTCGTGCATCCTTCCAGAAATATTACACACACACACACACACAACACACACACAACACACACGTAATGCAAATGGCAACACACTTATTCCTCTCCTTTTTTCACTTAACAATGTATTTTACAGATTATTTCTTTTCTGCATGTATAGATCTACTTCACTCTTTCTTTTTTTAAATGTTTATTTTGAGAGAGAGAGTGCATGTGCATCACACAAACGGGGGAGGGGCAGAGATGGGGGGAGGGAGAGAATCCCAAGCAGGCTCCACGCTGTCAGTGCAGAGCCCGACATGGGGCTTGATCCCACAAACTGTGAGATCGTGGCCTGAGCTGAAACAAAGGTTTGGACGCTCAACCGACCGAGCCACCCAGGCGCCCCCTTGGCCAAGCACTGCATTCACAGCAGGACAAGGGGTTACCCCCAACGAACATGTAGTCAGTTGAATGGTGCCCCCCCAAAGCCCCATGTCCTTACTTACCCCTGGAACCTGTCAATGTGACCTTATTTGCAAAGAGGTCTTTGCAGGTATAAGCAAGTTAAGGATTTTGAGATGGGATCATCTTGGATATATATCCGATGACCAGTATCCTTGTAAGAGAACCACTGAGGGACAACTGAGACAGACACACGGGGAGGAGCCATGTGACCATGGAGGCAGCCACCGGGGCCCCAAGCCAACGAATGCTGGAGCCCCCAGAAGCTGCAAGTGGCAGGGGAGGACCCTCCCCTAGAGCCTTTGCAGGGGGTGTGGCACCATGGACACCTGGATTTCAGACCTCTGCCCTCCAGAATAAATTTGCGGCACCTGGGCCGCTCAATCAGTTAAGTGTCTGACTCGTGGTTTCAGCTCAGGTCATGATCTCACAGTTCGTGGGTTTGAGCCCCACATCGAGCTCTGCGCTGACAGCACGGAGTCTCCTTGGGATTCTCTCTCTCTCTCTTTCTCTCTCTGCCCCTCCCCTGTGCGCTTTCTCTCTCAAAATAAATAAATAAACATTAAAAAAAAAAAAGGGCTGTGAGGGAATAAATTTGTAGTTTGTGGCCGTTCGTTGAGCCAGCCCTAGGAAACTAACACACAGCGCCAACCTAGGTATCAGGAATCCTACTCACTCTGGGTCTTGGTTTTCTTCATCCCTAAAAATGAGAACGTTGGGCCACAGAATCTAAAGTTTCTTCGTGGTCCAAACAGTTTCTGGCCTCATTAGGTTCCCTGCATAAGAGCCCCCTTGTTCAAGGCCAGGCTGGGATCACATCAGCTCCCACAACGTGGCTTTCTTCTCCTCTCTCTTCGGAGTGTTTCTTGTCCTTGTGGTCCCCTAATGCTTTTCCATGCATGCTGGTGTGAAACAACATGACTCTTCTAGCCACAAGGAACAATCTTCCCTCCGAAAGGTCGGGTCTCTTGTAAGAAAATGCGATTCAAAGTAGCTTAGGGAAAAGGGGAAATAGGTGAATGTTATGAGTCATCGCCTAGTTCCCGTTCAAGAATGAATGACCCACTACCCAAAATGCTGGGGGTCCCACCGGCTGCAGCTTGAGGGCTGTGTCAGCTGCAGGGCCACCTTGCCCAAGGCCGTGCCCTTCCCAGGCCTGCATCCAGGGACCGGTCCTCCAGGGGCACCACGATCTGCCCTCTCTCCCGCCCTGACTGTGACTCAGAAGGACCGCTCCAGCTTTCCAGACCTCCAGGGGACTGCGGCTTCTCTTGCACCCAGTGCTGCTTCCCCACCCCGCCTTCCACAGGTGCCAGCACCAAGATACTCCCGGAGGAGCCACCAGCCCACGGAGCCCCCTCTGCGCCCCAGTCTGGGGCAGAGGACTCACTGGCTCATGTAACCAAGCCAGTAATGGAGAAGCAGCCCAGAGACCCAGGAACCTACTGGATCTGGGGTTCCACCAGAGGCTCTGGCTCCCCGCTGGCCTCGTAGGGGCCCCAGGCAGAGGAACCCTCACACCAGAGAGAAGCCAGACTTCGTCACGTCTCTGCCCTCCGAGGGCAGGTGCAGGAAAAGGCTCTGATAGGCCTAGTGTGTGCCAGGCCCCCAGCTCCAGACCACGGAGGAGCCAACATTAGAAACTGCTGGGGCCCCTGGGTGGCTCAGTCGGGTAGGCGTCCGACTCTGGATCATGGCTCAGGTCACGGTCTCACAGTCTGTGGGATCCAGCCCTGCGCCCGGCTGCGTGCTGACAGCGTGGAGCCTGCCTGGGATTCGTCCTCTCACTCTTTCTCTGCCTCTCCCTCTCTCTCTTTCTCTCAAATAAATAATTAACATTTAAAAAAAGGAAAAAGCTGGAAGTCCCCACTTAAACCATTTGTTTAGAGTGGGCAAAGCGCGGGGTGCCTGGGTGGCTCAGTTGGTTAAGCGTCCAACCTCAGCTCAGGTCACGATCTCGTGGTTTGTGAGTTCGAGCCCCGCGTCGGGCTCTGTGCTGACAGCTCAGAGCCCGGAGCCTGCTTCGGATTCTGTGTCTCCCCTTCTCTCTCTGTCCCCTCCCCAGCTCATGCTCCGTCTGTTTCTCAAAAAATAAATAAATGTCAAAAAAATTTTTTTAGAGTGGGCAAAGCGTGCAGCCAGATAACAGCTAACATATGAAGCAAGATAGGGCTGAGCAGGTGGCCCGCTGAACGCTGGCCATGGGGTACCCTCTCCCTGCCTCTTGTCACTTTCTACCAGCTGACCCCTCCCCTCTGTGTCCAGGGGCCGGACCAGCAGCCTGACGTAGCTACGGCCGGCTGTGACTTTGGTGGCCCAAGGAACCGCCTCGCTGCCTGATAGTGTTGACCGTTTGTTTCTTGACGTGGTTTAAAGTGCCTTGAGGTGTAAGCTGTATTCCTCGCACGGCCCGCCTCTGTACATCGGCCCCCCTCATCCTGCTTGAATTGGAAAGGAAGGGGGTGGAGTTGCCCAGCAAGGATTTTGCTAATCCCCACTTAGATACACTTTTCAACTCTTTCTAGACCTCCAGGACAGCGCTAATCCTCCAGTAGAGCAAGTTTTGAGGTTAATAAGAAAAATGTAGGGGCGCTTGGTGGCTCACTCGGTTAGGTGTCCGACCTCGGCTCGGGTCATGATCTCACGAGTAGTGAGTTCGAGCCCCACGTCGGGCTCTGTGCTGATAGCTCAGAGCCTGGACCCTGCTTCGGTCTCTCTCTCCACTCCTCCCCTGCTTGGACTCTGTCTCTCCCTCTCTCTCAAAACTAAATAAACATTAAAAAAAAGTTTTTTAAATAAGAAAAATATAACATTAAGAGAATCAAAGCAACTTAAAAAAACCCTAACCCCTAACAAAGTAGATAGAGGTGCCCAGCTCTGTCTGATGCCACTCCCGTGTCCCACAGAGGCCAGGGCAGAACCCCACAAGTTCAGCTGAAAGAGTAGACACCTTCAGGACTCAGTGCCCCCTGCCCTCCCCGGTGCACAGCTCCCCTGCCCTCCCACTGCCCCTGTACCCTCTGAGGACTGATTGCACCTGGATGGGCCCGGACCTGACCCAGGAAGACAGTCAGATTCCACCTCTGGCCAGTTTGGAGTCTCTACCCAAAGGTGCCGCGTCCCTTAGGTGCTCAGCGGGGAAGCACTATGGAGCCAGGAAGGAATGGCTACGTTTCACCATGAAAGTGCAGAGGCGTGGGGCGGGGGGAAGTGCGGGTTGAGGTTTCAGAGAGAGGAGGGACCTAAAGTCATTTCCTGGGCTTTTGTGCAGAAGACATCAGATAAAAGGAAGAGTCCAAATGGACCCGGTCCCCACCCACTAGTCTGCTGTCCTTCTTGTCCTTTTATTTAGCATGGATGTGACTGGTGGCAGCGGGCCAGGGGAAACCTCTCCCAGAGCAGTCACATTCTGATAGCCATCAGGCCTTCTCACAAACAGATTACACAGGCTTCAGCTGGGTGTGCACTTTCCACAGCATCTGGAAGCCAGAGGGGACCTGCCTTCATTCTAGGAGCAGCTCTCTCTCCGTGAAGACCAGAACAGTGTAAGAATCTTCGGGTTTGGGATCTGTAAGTGGGGAGGGCTGGGCTCTGCTCTCAGGTCCCTGACACCCCTCACACCTGCCCCCCCCCCACCGGGCCTGGTCCACCCTGGGCACTAAGCAATTGTGTGTGGGTGGCAGATGAATGGATGAACGAACTTCAAAGGACGAAGGATTCCCCAGGAAGACGGGGACCTCCTCCAGGTAGGTGAGTGAGGGCAACCACAGGAGACTCCCAGGAAAGGGAGTTAACTTAGGAATTATTCACACCTCATAGGAGACTGATCATTTCTCTCAGGAGGGATTTGGGACAAGCATGTATGTGCAGGACAGGTAACTGGTAAATTGCCATAGAACATGATGTGAGGGGGCGCCTGGGGTACTCAGTCGGTTGAGCATCTGACCTCGGCTCAGGTCATGATCTCGCGGTTCATGGGTTCGAGCCCCACATCGGATCTGTACTGACAGCTCAGAGCCTGAACCCTGCTTCGGATTCTGTGTCTCCTTCTCTCTCTGCCTCTCCCCCGCTCATGCTCTGCCTCTCTTTCAAAAATAAATAAACATTAAAAAAAAGAAGAAGAATGTGAGATATGGGAAGGAAACAGATTCTATTTGTCAGGATTCTCCACAGAACAGAATGAACAGGATATCTAGAGATACATAGAAGAGAAGACTTATTACAGGAAGTGGCTCACACAGTTATGGCGGCCCCATGAGAAGCCCCATGACCTGTCTTCTGCAGGTTGGAGGCCAGCAAAGGCAGGGGTGTCATTTGGTCTGGGTCTGAGGCCCAGGAAGCAGGGGCACAGATGTCCGAGAGCAGAGGAGATAGATACCCAGCTCAAGCAGAGGCAAATTTATCCCTCTGCCTTTTTCTTCTACTCAGGCCCTCAGTGGATGGGACGATGTACTGGGGAGGGCCATTGATTTAGATGTTCTTCTCTTCCAGATCCACCTGCACATACCCCCAGGAATAATGTTGGATCAGTAATCTGGGGGCCCCTAAGCCCAGTCAAGTTGATGCACATCACACAGACTAACTGGATTTTAGATCCTCTGTTATCTAGTGTGACTGCCTTCTGGACAGACAGGGCCGCTAGAGATTTGCCTTCAGTGCAAGCGAGCAATTTGCTAAGGTCATTTCATCAATTAGTGGGAAAGCCGATTGTTCTGGAAATACTGAGCGGCTGCAGTGGGAACTCGGTAGAGCGGTGCACACGGCAGCTGAGGCCCCTGCCTCCTGGGGTCCAGTCTAGCATGAAAGACGGGCGCTGAGCAAGCAATGGAAAATGAGATGCACATCACACAGGAGGAGGGCAGGGCGTCCGGGGAGCATGGCAGGAGTTGCTGGGTGCATCCGTGCTGACAGCAGCCAGACTGCTTTCCGCAAGGCCCACCCTGCAGGGACCCGGTCTCTCCATGACAGTCCCACGAGGTGGGCTTTACCATCACCCCCACGTTAGAAACAAAGAGACTGGAGGCTTGAGAGGTTAAAGCCTTACCACCGAGTACCTACCTCATCAGTAAACAGCAAAGCTGGGATTCAAACAAAGTTCTATCTGACACTCAAATCTGGGCTCTTTTGGCTTTTCTGTGGCAAATGATAGAAACCTAACTCAAACTATCTTAAACAAGGAAGAGAGGGGCGCCTGGGTGGCTCAGTGGTTAGATGTCCGATTTTGGCTCAGGTCATGATCTCATGGTTCATGGGTTTGAGCCCTGTGTCGGGCTCTGTGCTGACAGCTCAGAGCCAGGAGCCTGCTTCAGATTCTGTGTCTTCCTCTCTCTCTGTCCCTCTCCTGCCCACACTCTGTCTCTCTCTCAAAAATAAATAAAGCATTTTTAAAAATTAAAAAAAAAAAACAAAGAAGAGAGTGTTTTGTGTCACATAATTTATTTTTTTTTTTTTTAAATTTTTTTTTTTTTCAACGTTTATTTATTTTTTGGGACAGAGAGAGACAGAGCATGAATGGGGGAGGGGCAGAGAGAGAGGGAGACACAGAATCGGAAACAGGCTCCAGGCTCTGAGCCATCAGCCCAGAGCCTGACGCGGGGCTCGAACTCACGGACCGGGAGATCGTGACCTGGCTGAAGTCGGACGCTTAACCGACTGCGCCACCCAGGCGCCCCTTGTGTCACATAATTTAAAAGTGTCGGCTTTCAGCATGGCTGATCCAGAGGCTGAAATAATGTCACTGGCTGGGGTCGGGGGAAGGGAGGGAGAAATCTGTCCTTTTCTCCAGATACTGGACAGGCTTCATGGCCCCCACAGTTCATGACCAGGCCAGTCACCCCAGAGGAAAGAGCTTCTTCTGTGGTAACCTGGACAGGGCTTTGGATTCCTAGCCTGCCTATCAGTAAACACATCAGGCAAAAAGGGGTGGGGTCCTCTGATTACCCAGGCCTGGCCTGTGACTGTCCTTGGGTGGGCAGTGGCCCTACCTTGACCGCATGGAGTCAGTTCCTACTGGAAGGAGAGTTTCTGTTGCCTGAAAAAAGGGAAGGGATGCTGATCAGGCAAACACCTGCGCCCAGCACGGCTTTGAGCCCCTGTACTCTACATCGAGCTGCCTTTCCACCATGGTGGAAAAGCCCAAGTGCCACGTCTCCGGGGCACACAGAAGAGGATAAACTGAACACTAAGGATGAGTCATGTTTCTGTCATAGGACCACCTAATGACTAGTTCATTCCGCAAATCATGTAGTGCATGCTAATAAAGTCGCTCTGGGCCAAGCACTGTTCTAGGCCCAGGGACTAGAGGTGTTTTGTTTTTGTATTTGGAGGCACAGGCCCTCCTCTTAAGGAGCCCTCCGTTCAGTACAGGGGGCAAACACGTAAGGGACAGGAGTGTGTTAAGAGCAATAATAAAAACAGATGAAACTCGGGGCACTTAGCCGGCTTAGTCAGCAGAGCGTGCAACTCTTGAGATCGTGAGTTCGAGCCCCACGTTGGGTATAGGGATGGCTTAAAAATAAAATCTTAAAAACAAAACAAAACAGATGAACTCATCCAGGATGTGTGAAGAATGCTTACAGCTCGATAGCAAAAAGAGTTAAACTCAGTCAAAAAATGGGCAAACAACATGAACAGACACTCCTCCGGAGATGCAACTCCGCTCCTGGATATATAACCCAGCATTGCAGGCAGGGACTCAAACAGATATTTGTACAGCGATGTTTAGAGCAGCATTACCCCCCATAGCCAACTGGAAACAACCCAAATGTCCATCAACAGATGAATGGATAGACAAAGTGTGGTGCGTACACACCATGAAATATGCAGCCACGGAAGGAAGGAAGTTCCGATACGTGCTCTGGAACTTTACACTAAGCAAAAGACGTCATACGTCAAAGGTCATAAATTGTGTGGTGGTTTCACTTATACGAAACATCAAGAACAGATAAATCCACGGGGACAGAAAGCAGATGAGTGGCCGCCAGGGGCTGCTGGGAGAGGAGAGAGGGAGCAAGTGCTCACGGGGGTTTTATTCTGGGACGACAAACGGGTTTGGCAACTAGAGAGACGTGGTGGCTGTACAATAACGTGAATGCACTAAATGCCATGGAATTGTTCACTTTATTATTATTTTTAATTTTTAAATATTATTTTATTTTATCTTCTTCTTATTATTAATTTACATCCAAATTAGTTAGCATATACTGCAACAATGATTTCAGGAGTAGATTCTTTAATGCCCCTTACCCATTTAGCCCATCCCCCCTCCCACACCCCCTCCAGTAACCCTCTGTTTATTCTCCATGAGTCTCTTTTTTTTTTAACTTGTTTTATTTTTTAAAATTTACATCCAAATTAGCATATAGTGCAACAGTGATTTCAGGAGTAGATTCCTTAGTGCCCCCTACCCATTCAGCCCAGCCCCCCTCCCACAACCCCACCAGTAACCCTCAGTTTGTTCTCCATATTTACAAGTCTCTTCTGTTTTGTCCCCCTCCCTGTTTTTATATTATTTTTGTTTCCCTTCCCTTATGTTCATCTGTTTTGTCTCTTAAAGTCCTCATAGGAGTGAAGTCATATGATTTTTGTCTTTCTCTGACTGACTTAGCATAATACCCTCCATTTCCATCTGTGTAGTTGCAAATGGCAAGATTTCATTCTTTTTGGTTGCCCAGTAATATTCCATTGAATATATATACCACATCTTCTTTATCCATTCATCCATCGATAGACATTTGGGCTCTTTCCATACTTTGGCTGTTGTCGATAGTGCTGCTATAAACATGGGGGTGCATGTGTCCCCTCGAAACAGCACACCCGTGTCCCTTGGATAAATGCCTAGTAGTGCAATTGCTGGGTTGTAGGGTAGTTCTATTTTTAATTTTTTGAGGAACCTCCACACTTTTTTCCAGAGTGGCTGCACCAGCTTGCATTCCCATAATTTTTAAATATTTTTTATGTTTATTTATTTTTGAGAGAGAGAAAGAGAGACAGAGCATGAGCGGGGGAGGGGCAGAGAGAGAGGGAGACACAGCTTCTGAAGCAGGCTCCAGAATCTGAGCTGTCAGCACAGAGCCCGACTCGGAGATCGAACTCACGAACCATGAGATCATGACCTGAGCTGAACTCAGATGCTTAACTGACTGAGCCACCCAGGCGCCCTGGAATTGCTCAGGGATTAAAATGGTTAATTTTGTGATGTGAACGTCTCCTGGATAAAAACAAAACAAAAAGTCCTGTGAAGTTGTACGTAAGCTCCGTAAAACATGTGCCGAGGCTGTCCGGAGGAGGAGGGGTGACCAAGGAAATGGAGGAGTCAGGACAGCCTTGCCGGGGACAGACTTTCTCCAGGGATCGGTTTCCTCCATAAGCACAGCTGCACACAGGGGCCCAAAGTTCCTGTCTCCTCTTACTTTACAAGGAGGCCGGCGTGTCTCACTGTAAAGTTGGGTCTTCATTTCAGGATCAGACCTGGAGTCTCGGCTGTGTTTGCTACAGCTGCTCTTAGTGTTTGTTACTCTCATTCGGAGGCCGGGACAAAGGGCGATTATCAAAGGACTGCATGTTCCCTGCCTGATCAGGGCGGCCCGCACAGCGTCCCTGGAGGCCAGCAACAATGCTGTCCTTGTGGTGTGGACGGAGCGGTCACAAAGCACATTTTCCTTTGGGGGTGAATTGCTGGCCTGCAAGGCAGGGAGCTCTCTTTCCATTTCACAGAACACCTCCTTGTGGGCCCGAGAGGCTGTGGGCAACAGTGTCCCCTCAGGTCTGCGCCCGCAGAGTGGGGACACGGGCACGGGGCCACTGGTCACTCCAGGGCTCACGTTTAGGTTTACCGAGTGTCCAGGCCCCTACATGGGCCTTGTCCCAAGCTTCCCTGGAAATCCCTGGTGACTGACAGAGGATCCGACAGAACCTAATGGAATGTGCAGATCCCGGAATTACTGGCACGCATTCCCTGGAAGGTTTTGCTCCACTGCAGTCGCCTTCGTGGGACATAACGCAGCCGTGATTCAGCCACTGTCCTCAGAGCCCCTCGCCCCCCCTTTATTTCTGGGATTTCCTCCCTGGGTTTGGGGACCCCCTCTTGTGATGCCCCACCCAGACCACTCCCGGCTTCTCTAACACCATCCCACCTGCGTGGTGCTCCATTCGTTCAAAGTCCTCCCACGCAGGGGCGCCTGGGGGGCTCAGTCGGTTAAGCGTCCAACTTCGGCTCAGGTCACGATCTCGCGGTCCGTGAGTTTGAGCCCCGCGTCGGGCTCTGTGCTGACTGCTCAGAGCCTGGAGCCTGTTTCAGATTCTGTCTCCCTCTCTCTCTGACCCTCCCCCGTTCATGCTCTGTCTCTGTCTCAAAAATAAATAAACGTTAAAAAAAAACCAAAAACACAAAGTCCTCCCACGCAAACTCAAGCTACTATTTTGAGGTTCTGTGTTGGCGGGGCACTCCCTGGGTGTTCGTCACGTGCTGGTTCATTTAATTCTTGTAGTCACCACATCAAGCAGCTATTACTCAGTCCGTTGTACAGATAAGGAGATGGGCCCCAAGAAGACTGGGACTTGGCCAAGGTAAACAGCTAGTCAGCAGTGGGATAGATTCAAACTCTCAATTTCAGGTTCTATAAACTAATCCCTGCCAATAGACCAGTTATTGGAGACATTATCCCTCCTAAGTGGCAGAATGTCTCAGCAGACTAAAAATAAGCAGTTTTCATGGTAGTTCTCGTATGTTTGTAGATAGGTGGTATTTGGATATATATTTTTTGGGGGGGGGGAATGTCTTTCTATAACCCCCAAACTGCTACACCTGACTGCCTAGACTACGTTTACCAGAGCTGCTACTGAAAAGCGTCACTTAATACCAATTCAGCCGTGGCATTCATGCTTGGCATCGACATACCGGTGATTCTGAGTGAGCACAGGGGCACAGAAATTACCTCCTTCACCATCTCCTTAACTTCTACACCAGAGAACCGAATCAAGAGCAGGACTCAGCCGAGGTCATGGGTGAGCTGGAATGTTCTGTCTCCTGTGAATCCCCCAGACTCCACCCCACACCCCTGAGCTGCCCCTTTTGTGTTGTTTCCTCCACTAGACCCTGACATATTGAGTTCAGGGGCTACATGTCAGTGCTCTTTTTGTGGTGGAGAGGGGGACGAAAAGAAAGAGAGGGAAGGAGGGAGGAAGGAAGGAAGTGATAGAAGTTTCCAGGTTTACAACTCAGTACAAAAGGACAAGCCAATTGGAAGATGGGCTGGGGACTTGAATAGACATTTCTCCAAGCAGGACGTACAAATGGCCAACAAGCACGTGAGAAGACGCTCAACATCGGTAGTCGTCAGGGAAAAATGCAAACCAAAGCCATGAGAGGTCCCTTCACACCTGCTGGGGTGGCCGGAATTGCAGACAGACCGTACCAAGGGTTGGCAAAGATGTGGGGAGATCGGAACCACACGCACCTTGTGTAAAATGGAACCCCCATTTTAGGAGACACTCTGACAGCTCCTCAAACGAACTTAGACATTTGACTTACTTGTACACAGGGCTGTCCTAAGTCCCAGAAACTCCACTCCCAAGGTGAAAACCCAGATGTCCATCGGCTGACGCTTGAAAAAACGAACTGTGGTCTCTGTGTACGATGGAGTGTGATTTGGCCACAAAAAGGAACGAAATTCTGACACGTGCTGCGATGGGTGAGCCTTGAAAAAATCACGACAAATGAAAGAAGCCTGAAGGCCACAGGTTACGGGGATTCCTGGTATAGGATTCCACAGGGGCTGTTGTGGGAGAGGGGACGAGGGGGCGTGGAGGCCAGAAGGTGTGGGATTTCCTTTTCAGTGATGAAGAGGTTCCCAAACCAACTGTGCTGGTGGCTGAGCATTTCCGGTTATATTCTAAATTTCTTTTTTTTTTTTTTAACGTTTATTCATTTTTAAGAGAGAGAGACAGAGCACAAGCAGGGGAGGAGCAGAGAGAGAGGGAGACACAGAATTGGAAGCAGGCTCCAGGCTCCGAGCTGTCAGCATAGAGCCTGACTCGGGGCTTGAACCCACAGACAGTGAGATCATGACCTGAGCTGAAGTCAGATGCTTAACCAACTGAGCCCCCCAAGTGACCCCATCCATGTATATTATAAAAGCCACTGAACTGTGCACTTTAACAGGTCAAACAGTATGACATGTGAATTATACAGAAGTTGTCTTTTTTCCCTGAAGTTTCCAGAAGGCACTGTGCCCCTGTCCACAATTCCTCTTTATTCATATTAATTGCTTCAATTTTTAACAATCCTATATAGATTCTTAAATGCCTCAGGGTGCCTGGGTGGCTCAGTCCGTTAAGCATCTGACTCTTGATCTCAGCTCAGGTTATGGTCTCACAGTTGTGAGTTTGAGCCTTGCATCTGGTTCTCTGCTGTCAGTGTAGAGTCTGCTTGGGATCTCTCTCTCCCTCTTTCTCTGTCCCTCCCCTGCTCTCTCTTTCTCTCTCTCAAAAATAAACATTTTTAAAAAAAGAAGTATTTATTAAAAAACTTTTTTTTAACGTTTATTCATTTTTGAAAGACAGACAGAGACAGAGAATAAACAGGAGTGAGGCAGAGAGAGAGGGGGACACAGACTCTGAAACAGGCTCCAGGCTCTGAGCTGTCAGCACAGAGTCTGACACGGGCCTCGAACTCATGAACCACGAGATCATGACCTGAGCTCAAGTCAGACGCTCAACCGACTGAGCCACCCAGGTGCCCCTGAAAGAAGTATTTCTTAAATGCCTCATAAGGTTTTAATAAATACTAAAATAGTATTTAATATCCACTTTTGAGGTTTCTAAATACATAAACCACTTAGTTTCTTAACATAAGGCACACACTTTCTCACAAAAGAAAAAAGTATTTATTATCTACAAGGAACTTAACATTTCAACCTTGTTCTCATAATAACCCAGGTCCTCTGTTCTGTCATTATTTTTAGTGTCAAAAGAGGAGGGATGTGTCTGTAGCATCTAAATCTGATGTTATCTGGCGGGGGGGGGGGGGGGACAGTGGCCCGAGAGCATCTGCAGGGAAAAACAGTCTGCTTCCTGCCTGGCCCCGAAGACATTGAGAACACAGTGAGGTAGAATTACCAGTTAGCTCAACGTTATCCCAAACCAACATGAACCGAATCAGACCCGGGAGGGGGGTAAAGGCTTCTACCCTTGAGAAAAGCATCTGACGAAAATGAGAGGCTTTTGGTTTGGCGGGGAAGATAGGTACAATTTGTACAAAGTTTACATTTAACTGTAGCTTATCAAGCAAGTAGAGAGTCTCAAAAATGCCATTTTGCCATGATGCTTTCTTGTCATTCCCTTACAAAACCAGCCACCTCCATTTCCTAGGACATGACAGGACCTGACCTTACTAGGAGGGATTCTGAGAAAAGTTCTTGGTTAAATGAACAATGATCAAAACGTGTGTGCAGACGGGCACGGGCAGGGAAATCCTTGAAAAAGTGAAAGCCGTGGTAGCGAGAGCAGGATCGTATCGAATCCTCCGGAACTGCCTTTCAGGATGATTGTAATGTTGTTCAATAAAACGTGGGTTCAGATAGTCTCCTGCAATTCTACCTGCTCGGTGGAATCCTACGTAGCAGTTAAAAAGGATAAAGCATCTCTGTAAAGTACTAACGTGGAAGGATGTCCAAGATACTGTAATGAGAGAAAACAAGATGAGTTCCAAAAATAAAGTGTTAACGTACAATCACATTTTTTTGTGGTATTCTCCGCCCATATGTATTTAATTGCATACCTAAAAAAAATCTAGAAAGCTGTCCACTAAGCCATTAACTTAGGTTGTTTCTGGGAAGAAGGCTAATAGGGAACTTTCACTTTCTGTGTTCATGTTTTCATATTGTTTGCATGTATCATTTGCATGTATTTGCTTACGTTATTTACATGGATATATTTCTGTCTTAATAAACATTTGAGACCTAGTTTTAGGCATTTCTTCCTTTTTATGTTTTCCTCTACTTGATCATATATTAATTTTGGGGTTAGCAATTTAAAAAAGTGTAAATCATCCTTTTAGCTATCCTTTGGGTTTTTTTTTTTAAATAATTTCATTTAAAAAAAAATCTAATTTTTGGAACTTGGGTTCAAGTCGAGGCTTGCACACGCCAGATTACAAACCAGTCATCTTTTTAGCTTTTTCTCTTGATGGAAAGAGCAGCTGTTCTGTCAAACGGCTCCTCCTTCCTCCCTGGGTGAAAATGTGAAATCACCCAGCTGTTTCCAGTGGCATAATGATTTCCTTCCCGTAACCTGCCTTCTCTGCCTTCTGTCTTCCCTGTTTATTGGGAGGGAAGCTGTGTATTGTCTGGCTGTATCAGGTCGTCAGGAAGAAAAGTGATCAACAGGGACAGTGGGAGAGGGGCTCGATTTGGTTGGTGGTCTTTATTGACAGTCACCACGTGGGGACACCTGGCTGGCTGTCGGTGGAGTGTGCGACTCTTGATCTTGGGGTGGTGACTTCAAGCCCCATGGTGGGCGTGGAGCCTATGTAAAATGAAAATTAGAAAAAAAAAAAGTTATCATGGGAACAGCTCTCATATGTTTTACAAAAAAATTTTAAGTTTATTGATTTATTCTGAGGGAGAGAAAAAGAGAGAGAGAGACAGAGGCAGGGACAGAGAGAATGCCAAGCAGGCTCTGAACTGACAGCATGGAGCCTGATGTGGGACTTGAACTCACGAACCGGGAGATCATGACCTGAGCCGAGATCAAGAGTCCGACGCTTAACCGATGGAGCCACCCGACTGCTCTGTCAGCGCTCGTATGTTTGAAAAAAAAAAATAGCCAACTATAGTGAGTCTTCAGTTGTTCTAGGAATCCCTCAGTTTTGAGGCCTGGGAGTTGACTCATGAGCTCCCACCGACCTGGTCTCATCCCCGTGGGTCAACCCAAAGGGCACCACTCACTTCGGGGTCCCTGCTCCTCCATCTTGGAAGACAGAGCAAACAATGCAATGGTGCTTTTCCTCTCGAATACTTCCTTTCAAATATTTGCTCTAAATACACTCTAAATCATAAACCTCATCTTACTTTGGCCAAAGGTATTTTTTTGAGCCACTCTATAGAACTAGGGATTTCATTGATAACACAGCCTTGAACATATTACTTGCCAATCTGCCAGGGGGGACAATCTGTATTGTAATTTGCCCCGTGAAAATGTCCCGACTAGAGCAGGGTATCTTGTTATGTGCTGAAAATAACTTGTAAAGGAGAACTCGTTTTGAGACGTCTTGTGGGTTGACCATTTTGAAGGACGTGTGATTTGCCTATCAGGCACACCGCCTCATCTCTGGTTGAGAGAAAAGGGGAAGTTATTGTGTATCCCTGAGACCCGGGAGAAAGTTTTATTTTGGCCCCTGTCTGGTTCTGGGACACTGGCGGATGCGCACGGCCACCTCAGTGAACCAGCCGTGGCTGTCACCACAGGTCACAGAGCCGCGATGTCTGAGGAGTTCACGTCGGTCGGTGGCTCCTCAGTTCCGAGCTGTCACTTGGAAAAACACAGCAAAGGTAAATCACCCGTGCAACACAGGTGCTGCCCACAGGAGACTCCCTTACGTGATCTCAGGCCCTGATGCTGGGTCACTGGGGGCCCAGCGTCCTGAGTAGGATCCCTTGACATGGCAAAATGAAAGCGAGTTCAAAACCAAAAAGCAAGGCAGGGTTGGGGGGAACGTGTGGTCGAGCCGTTTAATGGTCTGCTGTCATCAGCAACCCACTTTCGCTGGGGACGGACATCTGAACGGTCCAAGCGTGTAAGCTGTTACCACTGGGCGTGCCGTACATGCTGGAAAAAATGAGTGAGGCCTGTGGAGGGGGAATTCAGCCACACCAGGAAGTCGGGCACTGTGCTGTGGCCAGGGAGAAAAAGTCAGCGCATTTCCCAGGCTCTTCTGCCAGATTATATGCAGGCAGCGTGAACGCCTGGAGTGGGCACCTGGGGATGCAGTCCACTCACCGGGCTCTCTGGAAACAAGTACGAAATGCAGCCTGACCCCGTCCACGTGGCAGTGTCTGGGTGGCACATGTGGGCACCAGTGAACGCTTCAGCCTGGTTACTCAGGGGGCTGGGCGCCCCTGGGGTGTGTGAGGGAGCTCAGCCAAGTGATTCGAGCCGGCTGAGCCTCGACTGGACTGGATGGTTTCTTAGAGTCAAAAATCGGAGAGGTGAGAAACTTCGAAACTACTGTTCTGTGCTGGGAGATGGGCGCCACGCCGCAAGCCACGGAGGTACTTCCAACAGGCTGCAGACAAAGCAGTGGCACCGGCGCTTCCTTCAGCCTCTTCTGGGTGCCAGCGTCGTGCCCGCATGGCAGAGCCGCAGGGTAGGTGCCGTGGCCTTTTCCAAATGGCAGAATTGAGGAACTGGGTGTGGGGTCTCCCGGATAGAGGAAGGCAGGGCTGGGGTGGGCTCTCTCGTGCTCCCATTCGTGCTCGGCTTGGCGGTGAGCTTGGGCACACAGGAAGAGGATGTGCCCCGGCCCCCCTCGTGTCCGGGTGGAGCCGGCTGTCTGGGTTGGCCACTGTCGATGTGGGCCACTAGCAGGCCTGCCCACGGAAGAGCCATGGACTTGTCATGCTGCCCCCTCCCGGTTGGCGACACCACAAACGAAGGGCTCCGGGAGGTGGCACCACTGCCTGGTGGACGGACAACCGCCCAGGGGAGCCACCTGCTGTGGACATCCACGTCAGACGTCCCATAAATGAGAAATGTGAAGCCTCTGAGATTTCGAGGTTGGTTGTTTCAGCCACGGGTGGGCTATTGGGCTCCGAAATCAGCTCACTTTGATCATTTTCTGTGTTCAGCCAACCAAAGTTCAACAAAGCAAGTTAAAGGGCATGTGGCTTTTGCCGAGGCCAAGTTGGTACGTGAATTAGCATTTCATTTAGGGTTGCCGGACCTAGCAAATGAAAATACAGATGCCCAATTAAATTTGCTTTTAATGTTTTTTAATGTTCATTTAGTTTTGAGAGGGGGAGACAGAGTGTGAGCAGGGGAGGGGCAGAGAGAGAGAGGGAGGCGCAGCATCCGAAGCAGGCTCCGGGCTCCGAGCTGTCGGCACAGAGCCCAACGCGGGGCTCGACCCCACGAACCGCGAGATCGTGACCTGAGTTGAAGTCAGATGCTTCACCAACTGAGCCACCCAGGCGCCCCTGGATGCCCAGTTACATTTGAATTTCAGATCCACAACAAATAACATCTCTAGTAGATGTATGTGTCGTGCGATATTTGGGACGTACTTACACTGAAAAATAGCTCGTTTATCTGAAATTCAGACTTACCTGCGTTTACCTGGCAGCCCGAATCTCGTTCTATCACGCCCTTGCTGTGGACTCTGCTCAGAAAGCTTTTTCCCGGCATCTCCACAAACCAACACGAATCCCACCTTCCAGTCCTGGCCCGAACGCCACCAGTATCCACGAAGCGGCCCCCCACGGCCCGTCCCCCTGCGGCTCCTGTGCGGCCCTCGCCAAACAGGGATCGAACAAGGCTGCTCTTCTTTCAGATATTACATCGAGAGAGCGGGGACAGATTTGTTGTCCAGAGCTCCTCACCTCTACATTCGCTCACTCAACACACCTGAGCAGAGGGCCCGTGTTAGGGCGAGCAGGAAACAGACTTGGGCGTCGGCCTTGTGGGTTTCACAGTCTTGCAGGAATATTGCAACTTATGAGAAAGAATAGTGCGAAATGCGTGAGCTGAGGGCACATGGCCAGGACCCCAACGGTCTGCCAACTTCTGTTCTGTCCTGGCGCTCACGTGGCTGAGTGGTGGCCAATGGGAAGGACACATCTGTCACCTTAAACAAGGGGTGTGACCACCCTCTGTCCTTGTCCTCTTCACAGGCTGGTGAGCTGACCTGGACCCCACTTGAGGGCCGCATGCTCAGCATGGCAGAACCACCAGAGGGTGCATCTGGGTCCCCGACACTGTGAATCCGACGTCCCTCACCAACCTAACTCACTGCAGTTGGCTTTGCCGAGGCTCTACCCAGGCAAGAAATAAGCTTGTGTTTGTGCCGCTGTCATTTGGGGCTTTGCTTAGCTTAGTTTGGAGACTTTACGTCCTAACTAGTGTGGGCAACAAAGGAGGTGTGAACAGAGCACTGCGGAAGGAGCAGTGAAAATATTTTTACTGATCATTTCCATTTGTGTGTGTGTGTGTGCGCGCGCGTGAGGTCAGGGATGTGGGGGGTTGAGAAAATACAGTATCCACACAAATACGTGCAGATACCCATCTTTCTTTGCTTTTGGAGTGTTTTTCTCTACTTGCTGAGTGATTTTCGTCAGCTAGGCCTGCATTAGCCGGAGGGTGGGACCCGGTGCTCTGAACCCAGGGGTTGGTGCAGCCCCCAGGCTGGAATTTGTGCTATTTTTTTTAATGTTTAGAGAGAGAGAGAGACAGAGAGACAGAGACAGAGAGCAGGGGAGGGGCAGAGAGAGGGAGAAAATCTCAAGCAGGCTCTGAGCTACCAGCACAAAGCCCGATGTGGGGCTCGAACTCACGAACCGTGGGATCACGATCTGAGCAGAAACCAGGAGTTGGACATTTAACCAACTGAGACACTCAGGCACTCCTGTGCCAAGGCCTTCGATGTCCATCTGAATCTTAGTTGATTGTGGATTTTCAGCAAAACGGAGGAAAATAAAAGCCCATGTGTACTGCAGGCCCCACGGACGACGGCTAGAGCACTCTGGGAGCTGTCCCCAGACAGCTTGTCTCCCCACAACCCAGCTGTGTTCTCCTCCTCCAGTCACTTCAGTGAGACTGTGTGCGCGTCTGAGTCTAGTGAAAACTGTTATTTTTTTTGAAAGGAGATACAGACATTTCTGCAATGCTCGTTGTTTCACTTTTTTTTCATTTATAAACATTTACCCCAAATTTTTTTGTGACTATCTGAATTTTGCGTAGAGCTACTTAATACAAAAAGGACTCTTACAAATCAACAAGACGAGGGCCGCTTGGGTGGTTCAGTCAGTTAAGCGTCCAACTTCGGCTCAGGTCATGATCTCACAGTTTGTCGGTTTGGGCCCCGCGTCAGGCTCTGTGCGGATGGCTCGGAGCCTGGAGCCTGCCTCGGATTCTGTGTCTCCCTCTCTCTCTGCCCCTCCCCAACTAGCGCTCTGCCTGTCTCTGTCTCTCAAAAAATAAAATAAAAATGTTTAAAAAATAAATAAATAAAATAATTAACAGTTGTTGCTTTAAGCCACTGAGTTTTGAGGTCGTTTGTTACTAGTTAATACCTAACAGATAAGAAATCTAGAAGGTCAATAAGCCGAATCTAAAAGTCATCAATCTGATCCACAATTAAAGAAATGCAAACTTAGAACAATGAGGTATTAAATGAGCAGAAATTTAGGTGTGATAACACACAGCTCTGGTGATGGTGTGTCGGAATCAGGCTCTGGTCTGTGGTGGATTTTGGGGGGTGTTTTGCCAATGCCAAGTATGGTAGGCGTGTGGCACTCCAGACCCTTCCCAACCTCCTTTGTATGTGACTTCACACTGTAGAAGCAGGGAAGTTACCAACCGTGTTTCCTGGGCTCCCTGGGCCAGATCTCTGGATGGGAGGTGGGTTCTGCCAGATGCTGGGGCCCGGGGAGGCCGACTGTCATCATGGTGACCGTTTTCCACGGAGCCTTCTGGATAGCCAGCTCGCCCTGGGGCTGGAAGAGGAGAGGGCGGCATCCGGGCCGAGAGGATAGGCCTGACCCGAAGGGCAGCACCGAGGCCCAGGCCTGCTCCGAAGTTATTCCTCGACGTTCAGCCGGAGCCTGTCTCTGAGCCACTGCAACAACTCCACACACCGCCCGTGCCCCGCACTAAGTCCCTACCTACTTACGCTGGCCAGAAGGTAAGCTGTTCTCCACACCTGCCGCTGCTAGGGGCATGCGACAGTTACGCAGCCTTTGATCCACCTCCAGGAGCTGAGCCTCCGGTGGCACACGGGACCCAGAGGTACGTGCTCGCGGTGCCCCCATTTACAGTAAGGATTCTCAAAAACCTCAGCAGCAGGGTCCTAAATGTCTATAGGTGGGAACAGCTTGGACAAACTGTGGAGCATCTGAACGGCTACGGGAGAAAGAGCAGAGCAGGTCTGCTGGGACTAAAGACACAACGGCCGGGGTGCACTGGAACAGTATGGAAGTTACACAGGCTGCGTATTTACAGGACGCTGTGAATTCATCAGAATCCCTCTGTGTCTGTCTCCGGTTGGAAAGCCCCCAACTGTGGTTCACGGTGGTTATTTCAGGTCAGTGAAGGGACCGGGAAGAGGAGTTTTAGATGCATCATTTGACTTATTGTTCGCCAGGAGGAGCGTTATTAGTCTTATCATAAAAACTCGTGAAAAGTTAACTAAGATGCAGGAGTGTTAGATGGTATACTATTTCAAATCCGCAGATAACTAATTGAAGGTGCAGCATGGGCCAGGCGCTGGGCACAGGGCTTCTGGGGTTTGTGAGTGAGAAACCCCCCAGGGCTGGGGCTGAGCAGGCTCGACCAGAACACAGACACGCGGCCCCAACACAAGGCGGCCCGTGTGATCTGTGCTAGAAAGCGCACAGCAGACACGGGGAGGAGGAATGCATTCTCACTGGGATCTGGAGGAGGTCTGATGGGCCTGAGGCTTGGAAGGGCAAATTACACCAGCTCACCTGGATTCCGCTGGCCTCTGAGGACCGCTGTTTCCTGCTACCGCGTGCCTGACGTGCGCTAAGTGCTTCACTCATGGAGACTTGGTAAAGTTTCCTCCAATGACTCCATGAAGTGGGTGTGTTAGTGCCTCATTCTGCACATGAAGGAATGAGTTTGGAGATGTTAAGAAGCTAGGCCAGGTCACGCACCGGGTCTAGGTGTGAGGGCCCTTAACCACTGTGTGCAGAGCCAGGGATGGGGGGTGGGGGTCCTTTCGCTGAGGGCAGGCAGGTTTGGGGCACACACCACGCACTAGATATTGTGCCGAATAACCCTTTGCTCCACTTACCTGGCAGAATGCACCCCATCTGGAGGACACTGAACTTTGCACCTGCTCTGTATCGAACCTGCGCAGCTGACCGTGGCCAGAGAGGAAGGCAGGACGGACGAGGAGCCTCAGCCAGCCTCCTGCTGCGTGTCCCTGTTCCGAGGGCTCTCACAGCGTGGGCCAGACCGGCAACATCCGCATCAGCGTCCCTCAGCTTGTCAGGGATGCAAACTCACCCCCGCCTGCCCCCAGCCCAGACTGCATGCCCGAACTCCAGTCTCCTGTCCAACTCACTACTGGATTCCCGCTTGGACATCGACCGGGCAGTTCACACCTAAGCATCCAAACCCCAAATCCTGACCTTCCTCCCCCGCCCGCCCCACCCTGCGCTTGTTGGCCCAGGAAGGGGCGATTCTGTCCTGTTTGCTCAGGCCCAAAGAGTTGACTCTCTTCCTGTTTCTCTCACATCCCTCATCCAAGCCTCCAGTAAGTACTGCTGTCCCCTTGGACACAGACCCTACACCTCCTCACCCGGCCACCCACTATCCTGGTGCACGTCACTACATCTCACGGGAGTTACTGTGATGTCCCCTCACCAGGTTCTCGCTTCCTCCCAACATTCTGAATGGTCCTGGTGAGCGTTAGGGCCGATTTCATCACTCAGTTGCTCACACCCTCATGTGGCTTCCTCCTTCCCACCCAGAGTAAAATGGCCCCAAAGGGCCTGGAGGCCCGGCTCCCAGCCAGCCACCCAGGCGCCCCCGATTGCTGTGTTTTCAAATGTTCTTCAGGGGCCGCAGCGCATCCCTCACCCTCGAGCACGCTGGGCGCTTTAGAGACCAGGCAGGAGGACGAGATTAGCACGCACCAGGAGGTGGGCAGAAATGCCTGCACTTACACATAGCTTGGTGTATTCAGGCCAGAAGAGGCACAGGAGCAGAACCTAGGTGGCTGATGACGTGACTCCTCCCCGGTGTTCTTCTCGGGAGTGCCTCATCTGCGTTATGAAGTCAAATACCTTTCTCAGGGAAGGCCAAGGGAATTAACACTCTGGAGATGCCCTAGGACAGGCCTCCATCCGTGCAATGAGCAAATCCTTCCTGCCACAGCTAAGCCCTCACTTGCACCTTGTTCCTTCTCAATGAAAACCACATCAACCTGTAACTGGGTCTTGCCACCCTCCACACCCTTGCTGGCTCAGGAAAGCAGTTTTAAAAAGCCTATAAAAACAAGCAGAAGTTAACATTAACACGTGTCCCACCAACCTCACGCCTGCCAAGTACTCATGTTACAGGAGACTTGCATGTGGGTCGCACCTGAAACTTTCTCCTTATCATCCTGTCTTCCTTCTCACACGTACCTCTGCATCCTGGCGTCCAGGCCCCTGAAGCTTTCAGGCTTTCTACCCCCGTTTCCTGGCCCCACCAACAAGCCTTCAGCTCTCACAGCTTCAACTTTCTTCCTTCATTCGGCCCTTATCTGAGTCTGACACACACTATGTCTCACCCTTTGAGAAAACCTATCCTCTTAAATTGTCTTCCTACCTTTCCTTTCTTTTCACACAACTCGGCACCTCCAAAAGAGCACGGCCAACACTCAGGCCCCACTGTCCACTGGCCCCTCCGTCCCCCAGTCCCTCCGTCCAATGGGCCCGCTGTCCCCCAGCCCCGCATCTCTCAGCCCCAAGCAGCCCTGACCTGGGATCAGACCTGAGCCTTTTTTCAGTTCTGATGCCCCTGCCTCTGCCTGCTGTCGAGTCTGATGGCTTCCTGTCTTAACAGAACAAAGATGACAGTATCAGAGAATAAATATGGCCGACAACAGCGAAGTATTAGATAGTGATTACAATAAAAGTTCACAAAGTTTTGTAGGGTGTTGGGGTATGTTTCCTGCATAAAGTTACGGGAACGCTGTGCATGTGGCATCATCTCCAGTATATACTGGAGTATTAAAGTATTAAAGACTTAGAGGAAGTAAGAGTGGTTATTTCTCGGTAGTGGGATAACAGGTTATTTCTGTTTTCTCCTTTACTATTTTTTGTATTTTACAATGAGCCTTTAAAACCTGGTGGAACCCAGGGGCCTGCCCCCTGCTGGCGGTCTCCGGCAGCAGCATCTGGGCAAATCCAACCCCCCAGGCTCTCCCTACCTGAACTCCCCTCACGGAGGCCTGTGTTTCGGGCCTGACTTCTGTAATTTCTTTTCCGTTTTGACATCCCTTTCTTATTTTGTCTTGTAAATATTTCTTGCATATTTGTTTCAGGAATACATGTTAGGCCATAGCTATTTTCAAATGATTGCAATTCTTACAATTCGTGTCTCCTTCCAGACGCTTGTGCCCCCATCAGTCTTAGAACAGACTCTCACTGTGGGTCAGGGCGCTTGCGGGACCAGCCACAGGCCCCCGTGGAAGCGGGACAGGGAAGCACGGGTGCCATCAGCAGTCAGCGCCCCTGGTCACATCCGTGAGCGCTCCAGGACAGCCCCACGGAGGGCAGGTCTGGGGGCACAGGGCGCTCAGGAGGCCGCCACGGTGGTCTGGATGAGAACTTGAGGGCCAGACGAATGGAGTCACTCAGCAGGGCTTCCTACCCAAGAGGAGCCACGGACTTGTGGCTTCCAGCTTCAGTGGGCGGATTGCAGGGACATCACCGTGGTGGCCGATGCAAGCATGCACGTAAGCAGGCTACCGACGAAGCTGGGTTTTGTGGGACAGCCTAGGGCATTCAGGCAACAGAAACCAGGACTACAGAGGGTCCCCACAGTGGAGCAGTCGGACAGAGGACAGACGAGATGCTGGGAGCACACGCAGAGTGAGGACACACACTCAGGGGCACAATGGCTGTTCAGGATCGGCCTTGGAAGAGGTGCTCCCGCCAGAGACGGAGACAGACGTCAGAAAAACCCAGGCGTGTCTTATCAGCCGTGACGAGAAACGGGCTTCGGGAAGGCAGGACTGATTCAGACCAACAATCAAACTGACTGAAAGGATCAGTTACATGAGGGCTAAAAACACCTTGCTCGATGGGTAGTTAGGAAGACCCGGTGACCCTGCAGAGTGACAGCAAAGGGCTAGACTGCGGTGGCCAGGAAGCGTCCGTGGGGGAACCGGGTGGAGATGTCGGGATGCTGGAGGTGGAGTAAACCTTAGAGGGGCTGCATCGGTCATGACCCAAGGGACCCTGAGAGACCAACTAGGCAGGGCACTCACTCAGCACCGGATCCAGGATGCAGTCAGCGTTCAAGAGACACAAGTGACCCTTGTGTCACTTGTTGGCCACATAATAGTACCCGCTTCATGCCAGGTGCTGTTCTGAGACCTGTAGACACAGCGAGTGAACAAGACAAAATCCCCGCCCGGAGTCTACATCTCGTGGGGGAGACATACAGTAAATGAAGAAAACGACTCAAAATGTGTAGCATATTTGGTGGTGGTTAAGTGCTGAGGAGGAGGCAAGGGAAAGGAGGTCCGGAGTGAAGGAGGGGGGAGACAAAATTTTAGGTCGGGTGGCCTGGGGGGGGGGGTGGGGGGCCTCCCTGGAAGGTCACAGAATTTTGAGACCAGAGCAAGCGAGACAGCCACAATTAGGAAGTGAGGGGCACGACTCCTTCCTGGCACGGCGTCCCCATGTCCCCACGTCCCCACAGGTGCCGACTGTTACTGGACCATCCGCACCGTCTCTGCCGCTGTTGTCACCGGCCTTCACGGCCCACGTCACAAGGCATCAAGCCAGGACACGGCCTCATGCACCATGTCAGCCGCTAGTTTGTAAGGTGGAAGCATGGCTACAGATGTGAACGGACCCGCACGGAGCCGCTGCCTCTCAGAACCCGCGTCGCATGCGTGCGCAGAGAAGGCAGCCAGCACGACACAAATCCTCCCATCCCCCCACATGCAACGGGACCATCTTCACGCCCAGGGGCAGCGACACGGGGACATCTCTGAAGCTCGAATTGGCACAGATGAACACCGATACGATTCAGGGGTCACGAGACACTTTTGTAACCGAGTGTCTCTCCCAGAACGTTTATCCGGTTGTTAGGACTAGGAATCAGCCATCATCTGGGAGGATGAAGAACCAGAAATTCCTGCTACAACAAACACGAGGACCAAGTGTTCCTCGTGACTGACACGTGGGATTTTCTAACAGACTGACTTGGGCTAATTATTCTCTGACACTCAGAGAAAATGATCTTCAACCCAACCCCCCACCCCTCCCCCGAAAAAAAAGGAAAAAAAAAAAGAATCCAAATGCCTGAGGACTCATCCTGTCTTCAATCTGTTTCAACTGCCACAAAGTTTGTGGAGGTACAATGTCAAGTGGCCGTTCTGAACGGTCACAGGCCTTGGTGGGCAGGTGTTACGGACAGGAAATGTGACCTGTGGGTTTCAAGAACTCCATTCTTAAACTGGGGTGCCAGAAAGATTTTGAAAGTATCTTAGATGCATTTTTTTAGGTGTATTTATTACCCGAAAGAAGCCAACACAGAACCTAATAAAAATAACCTCAAGATTAAAATGTCATAGCTTAACTAGCAGTGCACAGAATATAGAAACATTTTCATTATTTCCTCCCAAATGTCCGTGTAAGCAGGTTGGAAGCATCTCCTTCCTGGCTCCAAAACCAAAGTGAAACCAATGTCATGGCCAAGAAAAAGCCTATGAAAGAAGAAAGTAAACAGGCAGGGGTGCCTGGGTGGCTTAGTCAGTTCAGCAGCCAGCTCTTGATGTTGGCTCGGGTCGCGGTTTGAGGGATCAAGCCCCGAGCTATGAGCGCGGAGCCCACTTGGGATTCTCTCTCGTCCTCTATCTCTGTATCGCACGTGCTCTCTGAAGAAGTAAGTAAATAAAAGAAAAAAGTAAACAGGCCAGTTATGTTTTATGGTTCACACAAATAGCCACTTCTTACCACTGCCTTACCCCATAGCATTAACCGTAGAACACATATGTGTAAATACATATGCTATACCGTATTCACGCAATTACGTGCATTTCTAAGGGTTCCAGACACCGACTTCATAATCATCTAATTTCACTTGCAGGGCAGAAAAAGCGAAATCCAGATTATGGAAGACTCGGGGCACTCCTGAGTCCAGATCTGCCCGTGTGTGGGTCACACCTAGGATACCAGCCTCCTCAAGACCCGGGGGTAGAGGGGAGGCAGAGGCCGCTGGCTACTGACCGACTTCACTGAACTCCCCAAGCAGGATGTGAATCACCATGCGTTTTGCTGTCCTCCTCAGAAATGCCCTCAGGACACCGCGCTGTGGTCGAAGCACTGAAGGGTGTCCGTGCCGCACGCGAGCTGCTGAGCCAGGGCACCCGTGTCGTCCCGAGAGTCCCTCAGCCCGGACCGCAGAAGGAGCTCGACACAAGCCGCGTGCTGGCCTGCGCAGGCCAGGTGCAGGGCTGCGTGGAGACAGAGGCCACACAAATCTGGCGTGGGACCCCTGGGGCGACGCCCACCCGGGGAGCAGCTATTCCTACAAACAACACCCCTTCGGCTACACAGAATTTCTGTATTCTGTAAATTTGTCTCTACACCTTTGTCTCTACTAGATCAAAACATTTTTCCTTTTAACCTGATTGGGTTGGAAATGGTTTTAAAAACATCAACCATTTAGAAGACTTAACAGATCTGTCTACAGCAACCAAGCAATTTAACGAACGAGAAACAGGAGACTTGAAATGGCAAAGAAAAGACTTTCAAAGTTCTGTGAATTTTCCGTGTAAGTAGAAATACTGCCATAGGGGCGCCTGGGTGGCGCAGTCGGTTAAGCGTCCGACTTCAGCCAGGTCACGATCTCGCGGTCCGGGAGTTCGAGCCCCGCGTCAGGCTCTGGGCTGATGGCTCAGAGCCTGGAGCCTGTTTCCGATTCTGTGTCTCCCTCTCTCTCTGCCCCTCCCCCGTTCATGCTCTGTCTCTCTCTGTCCCCAAAGAAATAAATAAAAACGTTGAAAAAAAAAATTTTAAAAGAAATACTGCCATAAATAAGAATGATGTGACAAAAAGAAAAACTGACACACCTTCCCTTGGAAAACTAGCACTGAAGGTTTCTGGCATCATGAGCCCCAGGATCCCGTGTTCTGCGGAGAAAAGTCTTGTGTCCCTGAACTTGGTGACTGTCCTCTGCAGCCTCGGAGGGAGTTTCTGAAGCATCATGAACGTATGGGCAAGGTATGCCGCCAGAGCACAGGGTGTTAAGGGGAGGGTTTATTCTAATGTCCGAATCCAGAGGATTAGCTCTGAAAGCATTTTTCTGAGCCCCAACTTTAAGAAATTATAGTGGTTTCAGTTTTCAAATACACTCGAAAGAGAGACAACCTAAGAAAAATCTGTACTACTGGGACAGCTGGCATCGTCGTGGATTAGGATAGAAAGTACGTCCACAGTGCACGCACGCGCTGCTGTGGTTCAAATACCGGTGATAACAACACAGTGGCAATGAGCAGCAGGCATCACCATTGCCATGGTAACAGCAACGTTCCCACAGCTTTGCCAACAGATGTTATTCGAAACAAAGCTTGCTGAGCTACTAGGGGCGTAACATGAAAGCCAGTGTTTTTAATAAGAAAGTCCGTGTACCGTTTACATCCAGTTTACTATTAACTTCCAAGGCATGTGTAAGAAGCCTACCTGATCGATTTCTTGCGTCTTTACAGTTGATGTCGGCACCCAAGGCTAAGAGCACCTGGACTGTGCTCACGTGTCCTTCCTGAGTGTTGAAATACACTTGTTATCACCGTGACAAGGACACAAGTGAGGCATTCAACGCTAATAATGCACGCTAGGTACTTCTAAAATACTCAACTGCTGACACTGAATTCTCACCTCTAAAGGAAGATGCGTGCGGCTCGCAAGTATAAATCGTTAAAGATTTTGGTGACATTTGGTTATTAAAATACAGAGGATCTATCCTCTAGGTCCAAATTATCGACTAATACAGCTGGGTTTCCTTCAGTGTAAGGAGTATATATCCGGATTTATACTGAACTTGCAATTCCGGGATCTCTCCAAGCAAATGTGCTTGTTGCTGGATAAACAGGAAGAGACAGCAGCCTGTCCTGGATGGGAGTCTTATTACGGCTCCTGTCACCATTTACCAAGCACTTTACAGGTTTCCTGTCCAGCCAGCCAGCCAGCCAGTACGCAGCCAGTACACGGTGAGGCGGAAGTCAAGGTTGCACATTACAGTGTTAGAACCCACTGGCTTGAGCCCCCAGGGCCACCCCAACCCCCCCCCCCCGCCCCACCCAATTCCTCCTGGGGGGACACCGGCAGGAGAGTGCAGTTCACAAGAAAAAAATTTATTCCTGTTGCAGCCAGAAAAATAAGTAAAGCCGCTTAAGATAATACACAAAACACTCCTAACACTTAAAACGGGGCTGTAAGGAGCCACTTTTCTAGTGAAGACGTTTTGCACGTCTTAACCGTTTTCGAAGCAGAAGAGCCTCACAGAAATCTGAGCTGAAATCCAGTGTACGGACAGAGCACTAGGAATTTCACAGAATGAATTTTTTTGGCTTCGAATAACATTCCTGAAAACGGAAAGGCACAAAGGCGGAAAGGCAGGCGTGAACACAAAACGCAGGCGTTACTGAGAGTAGAGGTTTTACCCAGAGGCAAATAAGGGCAGGTTTCTATTTTAAGGGACACTTCAGGGGCAGGTCACGGGCAGTTCCTTCCCACACAGAGATGGAACCAAAGAGACAGGGCCGCGAGCTGTCCACCGCAGGGAAGGAACCGACCTTCGCCGCGTAGTGCAGTGCAGTGAGGTGGCCTGATGCTGCTCTCACGTCCACGTCCGTGCCGAGTTCACAGACCAAGAAGCGGATGGCTTCGTTCTGCCCAGTGAGCGCTGCCCTGTGGATGGCCTGCGCCCCCAGGGAATCCTGGGCAGACGCGCTGGCCTGGTAGATGGGGGGGTGGGAGGGGGGAGAACAAAGGTAAGAAGCAAAGAGACCCGGTCCACGGACCTTCTGACATCTGGGCAAAACTTTGGACTTTGTAGGTTTTTCTGGGCAGATGGTAACACAGCTGGTGCCAGACCCTCGCAGGCTCTCCAACCAGAAGGTGGGCACGCTCCAGCCAGAAGGGCACCCAGTGGGGGCAGTGAGACTGCCGCTCAGTGTTACATTATCTACTCCTCACAGGGACCCCCTGAAGAAATCACGTGTGTCTCCACATCACAGACGGAAACACTAATGCTCCAGGAGGTCAAGGGGTCCCCTGGGGAGACCGTGGCGGAGCTGGGATTTGAACCAGGGATTGGAACAACTATGCTCTTGGTTGTTCCCGGAGCTCAAACTTGTAGGAAAAAGCAAAGACATAAAACCACTTCCGTACCTGATGCTTTTCCAGCAGCAGCCTGGCTACGTCGATGTGGCCACACTGAAGCGCGTCCATGAAGGGTGTGGAGCCACACCTGTCCCTGCAGTCTGGTTGGTACTGGCCCCTGGAGTCCAAACCCACGGTAGGTGACGTGTGGTGCGGACGAGCTGGGACAATCTGGAGCGTGCTCCCCTCCCCTTTCTCCAGAGCCAGCCCACTGTCCCCTGCACCTCCGCTCCCCCTCTGACCTTCCTCCCCGTCCTACAGACCCTCATCTTTCCAGCTTCTTCTGCCAGAAGCTGGAGGTCACCCCTGATCCCTCATAACTGCTGTTCCCAAAATCTCAGTTCCGTGTCCGAAACACAGCCTCCGACCCATCTTCCTCCCCTGGGCTCCTGCCCATGAATCCATTCTCTTAGGTACCCTGGGTGTGGCCATGCCTGCTTAAAACTCGTATGGGCCAATCACAAAGGACAAAATCTAAAACGTCACAACCACGGGGTCAGGACATTGTGACATCCACCCCTCTCTCCAAGTTTCTTCCTTGAACCCTCCCTCCTCCCTGCGCTCACCACACCCCACCTCCTTCCTGTCCCACCTCCTTCCTGATCCCCTTCCTCCCACCTTCTTCTTTGTCCCACCTCCTTCCTGGTCCTCCTCATCCCACCTTCTTCTCAGTCCTACTACCCACTTGTCCTACCTTCTTCAAACTCCTACCTGTTCTACCTTCATCTGGGTCCTGCCTTTTTCTGTTCCTACCTACCTCACTGTCCTATCGTTTCTGTTCTCACCTTCAGCCTATCCTCTTCCTGGTTCTGCTTTCTCAGTACTACCTTCTTCCATTCCGACCTGTCCTACTTTTTCTTAATTCAGCTTCCAAGGTGACCTTCTTCCTTTCCTACCTTCTCCACAGACCTGCCTCCTCCCATCTTCCTTGTTTACGGCACTACCAGTCCCACCTTCTTCCTCGTCCTCTTCTCAGTCCTGACTCCAAACGGACTGACCTTCTGCCCTTCCTATCATCACCACGGTCCTACCTCCTACCTGAGCTTTCTCTGTTTCTATCCTCCTTATGGTCCCAGCTGTGCTACTTCCTACCTGGTCTTCTTCTACTCCTACCATCTTCACAATCCCACCTCCACCTTCTAACACAGTCTTACCTCCCTCGTCCTCCTAACATTTTCCATTCTTATCTTCTCCATGGTCACAATTGTCCTACCTTCTTCCTGGTCCTCTCTTCCTTACAGTCCTACCACATCCACCTGTCCTACCAACTTCCGTTCCTACCTTCTTCTTGGTCGTGCCTCCCACCTGACCTACCTTCTGTTCCTACCTGTCCTACCTCCCACCCATCCTGTCTTCTGTTCCTACCTTCTTCCTGGTCTTCTGTTCGTCCTGGTCCTGCTTCCCACCTGACCCACCTTCTTCCGTTCCTCCTTACCTGACCTCCCTCCTCTCCTATCTTCTTCCATTCTTACCTTCAGGGTCCTATCTCTCCTACCTTCTTGGTCCCACTTCCACCTGTTCTACCTTTGTCACGGTCCTATCTGTCCTACCCTCTCCGTGGTCATTCTCTTCTCCTCCAGTTGCCTAGCTCTTTGCTGCCTTTGCATTTGCTGATCCCCTCTGCTTGGAACACCGTTTCTCCCTTCTTCGCTAGGTGAACTCCAACCTCTCCTTCAAATTACAGTTTCGATATGATCTCACAGAGGCCTCTCCTCTCCCTTCCATCTACCGTACGACCTTTGCTCCTGCACAGCACTGCATGAAGCCCTGTTCTCTTCCTACTATACATCATCTCCTCAGATAACCTCTCCCAGTCTCATGAATTCAGTCAACACTTCTATGTTCATGATGCTCACATTTATAGCTCCGCTCACACCTCTCCTGTGGGACTCAGATCTGTGTCTGTAGCTCCCCACTCCATGTCTCTGCTTGGGTGCCTCACAAGCACATGCAACTCAACGTGTCCCAAAGTGAAATTATCATCTTCCCCGCAAACCTGCTCCTCCTGCAGTATTTTGTCTCAGTAAATGGCACCAGCACCACCGCCGGCTGCTTCAGTGAGAAACCTGTCATCCTTGACTTCTCCTTCCTCATTCCCTTGATCCAATTATTCACCCAGATCTGTTGATTCCGCTTCCTTAGTATCTCCCAATCTCTCTCTCCACCCCTACGGTCAGCATCTTAGTACAGCCACGATTTCTCTTGTTTAACTGTAACGGCCTCCCAACGTTCACTGCACCCACTCCTGCTTCCCTTCCTACCTGCTCTCTGTTTTCCAACCAGAGGACCTTAAAAAATGCAAACTTCTTTTTGCCGTCCACCCACCCCTCTGCTTACAACCCTTCAGTGGGGTCTTATACGTTTCGAATAAGATCTAGAGTCTCACACAGCCCCACCTGAGTCCAGTCTTCCTCTCCAGCCTCATCACGCACTGTCCTCCCTTCACTCCTTAGGTATCAGCACACCCTGAACTTCTCTCAGCTTACTAACACATATGCTTTCTCTCTGCTCCGAGCATTCCCAGGTACTGTTACCCCTGGAATGCTGCCATACCTCCCACGCTCAGCCTCCTTCAGATCATGGCTTAAATATCCCTGGGGCCAAGATTTCACACTCCTGGCCAAGTTGGGTCTCCCTGTCTTATGTTCCTGGAGGGATCCTGCAATTCCTGGCACTCATCAGACTCACAGGATGCGAACAGTGTCTTCTCTGCCTGTGTGTGAGTTCCATGAGGGGGGACCCATGCTGGCTGGCTTCTGTTGTAGCCCGTGCATCTGGCATAGTGCTTAGAGCTTAGATGCTGAACGAATGAAGACATGAATCCTTGTCGAATGAACAGATACATGGATGATTTTTCCCCCTTATGGTTGTCAGCTATTTTTGTGTCATATTCTTTGAGTTATCTTATGTTCTTTGTTCACTTCTCTTTTCGCACTGTAGTTTCTGAGCAATTTTTCTGAGCTCTACTTACAGTATCAATATTAAGCATCACAATCGGTGAATACTTTGTTCAATTTGCTGTTTTGTTCTTACCTCTGCAGAAGCACCTTTACTGCCTCTAAACAGCCATGCATTGCTGGAAGAGAGTTGAGAGTCAGATCCTTTTAGTGCATGTATAAAACTTTCTTTTCCTCTTCTTTCTGCCCTGTCCTTTTAGCTATCACTTATGGGAAGCAGTAATTAGATACACTGTTACCACACTAGAAAAATAAAAATTTAGCTGGGTAAGTGGTAAAGATGTTGCTAGTCAACATTTGATTATCTTGTCTTTATAAGCACTTTCATGGCAAATTCTCAGTCCTAAACTTTCTCTTCAATTTTGTGCTGCAACTCCTTAGGGCCGGTCAGTTTTTGTGTAGGAAAAACATATTATCGTAGACAAACCTATTAATAGTGATCCACAACACAATAACCAGGAATGTAATTCTCCTGCTAAAGACAACCAAACTTGATAATAAAGATTTCAACTATCTGTTCTCCACCACTTTTTGTGAATGGCTAGGTGCTGATTGTTTCTAGTTTCTATGGCAACTAGTCAAACAATTCAAGAGCAAAATGAAAAGTTTTTCTACTCACTTATAAAGTGCTTCCCCCCCCCCCCCTTTTTTTTAGTTGAGAGAGACAGAGAACATGAGTGGGCAGAGGGTGAGAGAGAAAGAATCTTAAACAACACTTAGCATGGAGCCCAAAGCATGGCTCAATCTCATGACTACGAGAACATGACCTGAGCTGAAATCAAGAGTAGGATGCTTAACCGACAGGTGCCCTTCACTTATAAAGTTTTAGAAAGAATTCCTTGGTCTCTAACTGCTCTCTGTGGCCGTAATAATTGTATGCGTATTTCCTAAACTATATCGTGTCACAGGTATTCATGTTTTGAGAAACTATAGCCCTGTATTCTAATTCAATGTGCTATGCAGAAGGCTGAAGATTATTTTCTAAATTTTTTTTTTTTAAAGTTTATTTCTTTTTTGGGAGATAGTGAGTGGGAGAGGGGCAAAGAGAGGGAGAGAGAGAATCCCAAGTAGGCTCCACGCTGTCAGCACAGAGCCCGAAGTGGGGCTTGAGCCCACAAACTGTGAGATCGTGACCTGAGCTGAAATCAAGAGCTAGGTGCTTAACTGGGTGAGCCACCGGGAGCCCTTATTTTCTAAATGTCTTGATCTGGACTTTTGAGGTCTTTAATATCTGTGTTATACCACAGCACTTTTTGCTTTCCACTAATTAAAAATAATCTACAAATAGGCAATTCAGATTTAAGGATAATCACTCAGTTGTGCCCCAAGTTTTTATTGACATTATCACTGGATAAGTCAAATACACTCAGGCCCAGGTACTTAATTACAAGCACCTACATTTATTTACATGGTCAGCACTACGGTAGGTGCTGCTGATGATGTGCAGAAATACAGTCTCTTTTTATCCTGCCCGAAACAGTAACAACGTAAGAAGATGCTGAAAATAGCAACACCCAGCTGTTCTGTGCTCACTGTGCATCAAGCACTGTGCCAAGGGATTTATGTACATCACGTTCCTTGAAGTCTACAACAACCTTGTGGTACAGGCATCATTACGGTCATGATTTTGCTGATGAGGAAACTCACTTAAAAGACTAAGTTCGGGGGCGCCTGGGTGGCTCAGTCGGTTGGGCGTCCGACTTCGGCTCAGGTCACGGTCTCGCGGTCCGTGAGTTCGAGCCCCGCGTCGGGCTCTGGGCGGATGGCTCAGAGCCTGGAGCCTGTTTCCGATTCTGTGTCTCCCTCTCTCTCTGCCCCTCCCCCGTTCATGCTCTGTCTCTCTCTGTCTCAAAAATAAATAAAAAAAAAAAAAAAAAAAAAAAAAGACTAAGTTCGTTGTCCACGGTCAGACAGTAAGGCACAGAACCAGCTTTCTGTCTAGGAAACTGGGGAGGATTGGACAGATATACAGGAAAAGCAAATGAATGCGAGGAAGAATGTCTGCGCCACGTTCCATTAGTTTGGACAGCAAACTGTGTGCCAAGATGCCCCAAAGCTGCTCTTATTCCTGGCCCTCTAGTTTCCAAACCCCACCCCCGTGGGCGACTCTAACTAGAAGGCGTTCTGCGGCGTCAGGCCAAGTGGCTGCACATCTACGCATGCGTCCCTGCAGGGCTCCTGGCCGTACCTGCCGTGTGCAGGGGGGTTCTCCCGATCTTGCTCTCCGTCTTCCAGGCGTCTGGGCAAACAGTGAGCAAGTACTGGAGGATCACAGGGTCCCCCTCTCGGCTGGCAACGTGGACACTGTTCCAGCCGTCTTTGTTCTTGAGAAGTGGATTAGCGCCATGTTCCACAAGGTCCTGGATCACCTCGAGATTCCTCCTTGTGCAGGCCATCATCAGTGGGGTCCTAAGGCCAATGAGGACAAACCATCAGACGGAAGGGCAGCTGAGACGTTAGAAGCGTGCGACCAGGTCTTCAGAAAATCACGTGTCCTTGGCAGAGATGAAAACCTACGGGACTCGGGGGTCTGGGAAGCAGGAAAACAGCTTCGATGGGCAACTTCTCTGCCTGCTGTGAGGCCCCTAGAATAGGTGTACCTGAAGGAGGGGAATAGCGAGGAGGCAGGCCCGCTTCTGAACTAGTTTACACTATGGGACTGAACTGAGACAGAGCGAATCGAAACCACAGTCTGTCTTGTAGTATTTGTGTAAGAGGTACCCTGCCAGACTTATCCCATTTACTTCAATCAGTAACTGTTTCTTAAATTGTGCTGAGAAGGCATCAAAAAAGAACATTGGACATAGTGCCTCCCCATGAGGAGCACACATTGGTGACACAAACCAAACAGTGTGACTATAAGAAGTTTCTGAACTGACTTGTGTCCACAGTTATGGGAATAAGCTACATGAATGTCAAGGGAGGTGGCTCTATCCTTCCTTTTCTGCCACATAAATGATTTGGATGAGCCATTTCAATTCCATGAGCTTCTGGTTTCTTCCTTGCAAAATGAGGAAGACACAACCCCTGGAAAGCAAGGGCAGATCTTACTTACCTCCTTATTCCCAGGGGTTAGAACCCATGTCTGGCACACAGCGGGGAGCTCACTATACCTGGATGACCTCCAAGGCCTCATCTAGGATCTAGCTCCTAAGATTGTTATGATATTAATTTATTACCCACACTTTGGGGGAGGGTGTAGTAGTGATAGTAAGAGGGGGAAACCCAAATAAATGAAGACTGGAACCTTCCAGAAAGACTTCACAGAGGGAAGAATCTTGAGCAAGGCATGAGGATTGGAAAAGCAGGGAAGGTACAGCAGAAAGCCAGGAAGGGGAGAATGGGCAAAAATGCCTCCCTAGGACTATACCTGCCAAATACATCGTCAAATGAACCTTGCCCTTTAATGGTTTTTTGAGGGGAGGCCGGTTCCCCACAGAATTGTTTTGAGGCACGTATGAGGTAACGTGTTTCTTGTTAAGGTCTTTAGACCTACTGCCCAGCAGCAGCAGAAATTCAGTCTTGTGCTAAGTCATGGCCAAAGTGCAGCCCTCAACACATACCCATGCAGACTCCCCCATCCCAGTGGGCAAGACACACTTTATTTAACTATAAGGCTATCTGCCGTGGCTCATACTTCTGTCAGATCAGGAATCTGTTGCAGGCAGGAACTTCATTACGTTATGAATCTTAGGCTGTTCATAACCCCTAAGGAGGCCCAGGTAGTGAGTACTGAACACAATGTCGCTCTAACAAAATGCAGCTGGTTTGGGTGATGGCACAGGTGAGTATGTGGACTGTGGAGGCAGTTATGCAAGGCTATTCCCGTGATAAGATCACACAGAGCACGGCACACACTCAAGTGTCCTTACAACTGGTGAAATCTGAATGAGTACACTGACTGCAGCAACGTCAGTTTTAGTTTTGATATCGTACTGCAGCTGTGTAAGATGGTACCTTTAGGGGCAGCTGGGGGGGTGGGCTTGTGGGGCTTCCAGCAACCTTTGTTTGCAACCTTCTGTGCACCTTTAACTATTTCAAAGTAGCAAGTTCAAACAATGACACTGGTGTACTCATGCAGCTAGGCGAGGCTCAAGCTATACAGGGTACAGACAATCCCCTGTTTGATCGTATTCTATACTCTTTCATGAAGAGAACGGGTTTGGAACACAAGGTTGGAGCACTTGACCCCGCAAGAGTAGGAACAGTGGTCGCAGTGGGTCATCTGTCCTGTCGGGGAAGGCTGAGAAGCTATGGGGTCGAGGTGGACAAAGTACACGGGAATCTGGGACTCTGCGGAAAAGGGGACGGGGGAGAGATCTTTCTGGAACTCCAGCCACCTACCAGTCGGCCTTCTTGAGGCAGTCCACCGCGGCTCCCCTGCCCAGCAGGTATCGCACGCAGTCCCGGTGGCCCATGGAGGCAGCCTCGTGCAGAGGCCGCTTGTAGTCCCGGTTGGCGGCCTCGATGTCCATGTCCCAGGACTCCACCAGGTAGGCCAGCACGTCCCGATGGCCGTGGCGGGCGGCGCAGTGCAGCAGGGTGTCCCCGGCGGGCCCCGGGCAGCTCGCGCGCCCGGCTCCCCGCAGCTCCTCCCGCAGGGCGCACAGCCGGCCCTCCTGCGCTAGCCGGTAGGGCCGCCGCGGGTCCCCGGGCGCCGCCATGGCCGCGCGGGGCGTCCGGGGCCCTCCAGCCCTGCGCCCCCCACCCCACACCCACCCGGCCCCGCTGCTCCGCGTGGGGCCAGTCTTCCAGCGGGCGACTCGCCGGGCGGGCCGCTGCGGACGAGCTCACGGGCGCGCGGCTCGTTCCCAGGTTGCAGCCCGCGCGGGCTTCTTTTGGGGGCGGCACCTCAGGTGGGCGGGAGCCTCCGACGCCCCCGCCCCGGGCCCGCGCTCACTGCGCGCCGCTGCGGGGTCCCCCCGGCCCGAGCGCCGCCCGGAGGAGGAGGCCGGCCCCGCGGCCGAGGGAGCCAGCTGGGGGCCGCCGCGGGCCCTCAGCCAGGGGGTGGGCCCCCGCGCGTTCCCACCCCCGACCCCTCCCGCACCCAACCTCAGCCAGCCCCTCGCCCCGCCGCGACCCCTCCTTTGGTCCCCGGGAGCTCGGAGGAACTCTGGGAAACTTTCCGCTCGCCTCCCCGGCCCCAGCGGAAGCACGGACGGGGCGGAGCCTGCCAGCGGTAGCCGCGCCCCCTGCTGGAGCGCGTTCCGATTGGTCGCTGGAGCAGTCCGTCAGCGCGCCCCCTCCTCCTGCCGTTCCGATTGGCCGTGCAGGCCGTCCGTCAGCCCTGGCGACGGGCTCTTCCCGGGGCTGCGGCTAGGGCGGAGCTGGCGGAGGAAGTCGGCGGCCTGCTCGGGCTGGCGCTGCGCTGGGGACGCTGGGACTGGGAGGCCGGGTGGCCCGGGCCCTGCGGCGGCGGCGGCGGCGGCGGCGGCGGCGGTGGTGGCGGCGGGAGCCCGGGTCCGGAGCGCCATAGTGCGTGAGGCAGCGGACGTGGCAGGGAGCGCGGGCGGGGCCCGGCCGTGGGGACACTGAACCTCTGGGGGTCCTGCTTTGGGGTCCGGCCTCGCGGAGCGGGGAGCAGGGCCGCGGGGGCCTCCGGGGCCCGGGCCGAGCTCAGCGGTGGAGTTGTTAGTGCCCGCCGCCGGCCGCCGCTCTGCCGGGGCTCGGCGGGGCGTGCACGCAGTAGGGCGAGGGGCGCCCCCACACTGTGTTCTGTGGCCCGGGGAGGGGACAGCTGGTCGCCCCTCGTCGGTTGTTGAGGACCGAGTCTTGGGGGACGTGGCCTCGGTGGCTGGCAAGCCAGCATTGCCTTTTCTGCCCTAGTGTTTTGACCTTGGGCGAGTCACTTGATTGTGTCCTTCTGCCACTCTTTCGTTTGCGGTCTCCCTTCCCTTTTCTGGATATTAAGAAAATTGGGGTGAGGTGGGAAGGCCTCCAACTTGTTTTGTTGAGATCTAAGCAGGCTGTATCGGGTGATGGGAGAGATTAGGGCAGGTACTGAGTTCTTAGCCAGATCTTACTGGCTACTAGTCACTTAAACCTTCTGCTGTTTTCAGTCCAAAAGTTGCTATTTGCTAGGCCTGGAAAGAGGCTTTACATTTTTGTGTTGTGCTGTGTGGTAAAGTACTTTACGTTAATTATCTAATCTGCAAACAAGCCTGTAAGGCATCGTCACAGGTGTGGAAATTGAGGCCTAAAGAAGTCCTTTCCCCCGTGCAACTACAGGTAGTAAAGTCTTCTGGAACAAAGGTAGCTCCTAGCTGGTGGTTCCTGGAGCTGTGCTCGAATAAATTAAGGGAGATAAAAAAAAAAAAAAAAAAAAAAAAAAAAAAAGACCTCTGGTTAGGGACCCATGAAAACAAGCCCGTTTTCCTAATGAGCATATTGAATTTGGTTCATTTACTGAGTAATATGGGTAGTCATTGGAGACAGAAGTGGGTCCAATATCAGCTTTGCCAAAGTTACTGTTACATTACGTCTTGCCACTTCAACAAAAGGTAGGCATCCAATTATTTTGAAATGCAAGACGTTTTAGAACATGCCCAGCATTGCTTTTACTACAGCCGTTGGTTTGGTGCAAATGGAAGTTGAACATCTAGTAACTTCCTATTTTTTGCTGCTAATGCCCTCCCCCATCCTAATTGCACACGGCTTCACCTTTTCTTGCCTTATGTCTCCAGTTTCCCTGTTTTAAAAAACAAAATGGGGGGACACACACAGATGCACAATAAGAATATTTCAGACCCAGAGAATTGGTTATGTAACTAGTGCCCAGCGCAATTAATTCTGCCTCTCCTAGGTTCTTCAGCAACCCAGCTTCCGTATCCCCCTCTAGATAACTAGATGATAATGGACATGAGCATGACCACAGCCCTTGTAATTTTCTAGAGCAAAAGCTTGGTGTAGAGGGGAGGAATCTTTATAGTATGCTAACAGATGGAGCTGTGCTTGGGTCTCGCTGATTTCCCAGTTGGACTGCCCGTTCCTTTTGTGCAGGCTTTGGAATTTGTGGTCTGGTGTTTAGTGTCACATTTCTCACATAGTCAGTGCTGGCATTGTGATTTGCTACGTGGCTGTCTGCTCTCCTTATGTCGTATTTCGTGGTGCTGTAGCATTCAGCTTTGGTCATCAGTTCATGATAATTGACATCTTTTTGTGATCTGGGAGCGCATGAACGCTATTGGTATTGGTCTTAGAACTGTACGTTCAGATTTGTTGCCATCGTCTGTTCTCTGCTCATCATATCCCTCTATCCTTCCCAGGCTGATTTTATTTGAAAGCTGAATTTGGATTCTGTCTGTGCCCTTTGGGCTGTGAAATCACTTACTCCTAGAAATTTATCTGTCATCAGAGCATCTCACGTCGTCTTAGAGCTTCAACTGTCTCTCTCATGCCTTTTGAGGACCAGTCCTTCCTGGAGCTTAACCTGGCATTTCACAGGTAACTTTAGAACAGAACAAACAAACTACTGTTTTCAAAACCGGAAACTTTCATCTTCCCCTTCAAGGAAAAGGCAAGTGAAACAAAAAAAACACTATCTCTCTTTTACTCCTTAACATGGTTACTGACCTGACCACTGGGTTCCACTCAGAAATGTCAGTTACCTTTGTTGTTCTTTCTCTTTGATCTCTTTCAGTCTTGTCAAAAAAGAGGTGTTGAACTTCCTTCCTGTTCCCCTTCTCCCTGTTTCTGCTGCTCCCAGGCCTTTACCAACTCTTGTCTCGGTTAGGGAAGTGACTTTGTCTTATTTTACTGGCAGTCTCTGTGCCTACCCATCCTCTGGACCCAGCTTCCAGGATTACTGTTCTGGAGTGTGGATTTGACTGTACATTGACCGCCTGGTACGCTGGATGATCCCCTGAATCTCCTACACTAAAGCCCACAATTCCTTTAGTGTTATATTTAATGCTTTGCACTCTGTGCCTCTAAATTCCTTTTCCAGCCTTGTTCCCCACCCGTGAACTTCTTGTTCTAATGAAATTTGATTTCGCACCACACCAATGCTGTGCTATTTTCCTGTGTTTTTTGCACATACTGTTTCTCCTGCCTTACTGAATCCTACTCCTCTTTTGAGGCTGAACACTTCATAAAGCCCTTTTCAACGTTGTTACTCTGTCCCCTTTACTACCACAGCCCTTCGTGCGTGCACTTGTGCAGCATTTATATTGCCTTATGTATGGTACCTTGTGTTTGTTTTGTGGGCTGCCTTATGGGCAGGCAAAATCTTTCCTGTGTTGTGTGCTCACTGTTTAAAATAGCATTTGAGGGGCGCCTGGGTGGCTCAGTCAGTTAAGCGGCCGACTTCGGCTCAGGTCACGATCTCACACTCCGTGAGTTCGAGCCCCGCGTCGGGCTCTGTGCTGACCGCTCAGAGCCTGGAGCCTGTTTCAGATTCTGTGTCTCCCTCTCTCTCTGACCCTCCCCCGTTCATGCTCTGTCTCTCTCTGTCTCAAAAATAAATTAAAAAAAAAACAAAAAAATGTTAAAATAGCATTTGACATTAGAGATACTCAGAGAGGAAGCCCTCACGGTGTTTATAATGAATCTGGGTCATGGTAGATACTTGAGTACTTAAAAGTGGTCGTGGAATGAATGGACAATAGAACAAGCGTCTCAAATATATGAAAATGTATTCTGGTCTGTAAATAGCCATCATTGTCTTATTTTTCCTTTTCTTTCACCGTTCCTTCGTATCCTTGTGAGAAACCTGCATCTCCGTCCTTGTGCACTGTAACAAGTGAGTGCTGTCTCTCCGTGGGGAGCAGGTGTTTGTGGGGCATGAGAGGATCTGAGGAAGATGAAGCCTGGGGGCCTGGGCCTTTGGGGTTTAGGGAGAAGCAGGATGTGGCGGTGGGAGGGACCTGTGTCATAGGAGCTAGACCCGGAGTGTTTTCTTTCTGTGTTTGTTTCTTGTAGTGCTAATGGGGACAAACTGTTTTGAAGTTTTTCCATTTTGAGCTTACCGTATTTAGTGATATTTTCCTTTCAGCTAACATTTCCTAAATACTTGCTTGTTATTAAATCTCTGGTTATGACATTTCAGTGAGTAAAAAAAAAAAAAAAAAAAAAAAAAGTGATCCAGAAATTAAACCTGAAGCTGCTTTTTTTTTAGAAGCTGCTTTAAACCTTTCTGATTATGGAAGGCAGACTGTGACAGTAGAAAGAACACTGCCCCTTAGGGAGTCAGAAGAACTACGTGCCGTCACCTGCAAGCCGCATTGTGACTTGAAGCAAGCCTTGTCTGAGCCCCCCGTGAAATCGTGGCCCTGTCGTAGCATTGCGTGAAGTTCCAGTGGGCATGTGTGAAGGAACTTCAGCAGCTACGAAGCACTTAGAAGCTGTGAGGTGTAGGGGAGGGTTTCGGAGCCAAGGAAGAACCAAACTTTTATTGAGGGAAACAGCGCAGTGGTTGTGCATTTGTTAGTTTAGTCGCAGTCACTCATGGAACAATATGTGCTGGGTGCAGGGCTGAGTGAGTCCCTCCTTCCTCCCTCCTCCCCCTAGAATACAGACCTTTCAGTCCAGCAGGGAGGACCTGTTAACGTACAGTTGGTGATAATATAGTAGCGATAAAATAACGGCAGTAGTGGTACAATTTGCCTACGAGACATAAGAAGTACGTAGTTATGTGAATAATTGTTACCAGTATCTCAAAGATATGAGGGGGGTGGTTTTATCACTGCAGGAGCTTGCTGGCTCGAATGAACACTTTCTGCAGTGCTCAAGTTGGGGAGGTAACTCCGTTAACTGTGTTTAAATTGGGTCCTTAGTTGCAGTTTGAGCTGTGAACCCCTGTCGTCACACCGCAGCACACCCCCGCTGCCTCCATCAGAAGCCCGAGAGGGAAAGTGCCCACCTGTCCGTCCTCACAGAGCCCCTCCGAGAAAAGCGGAGGCTCATGGGGAGCCAACACGAGGTTCGGGGATGCAGTGAGTTAGTAGCAGGACTGCCCTCTGTGGCTCTTGTTCTGAGCAGTCTCTCCGGTCAGGTACCTTGTACTAGAGAGTTACCTAGATTTGTTTATTTTTTTTTTTTTAATTTTTTTTTAATGTTTATTTATTTTTGAGACAGAGAGAGACAGAACATGAATGGGGGAGGGGCAGAGAGAGAGGGAGACACAGAATTGGAATAGATTTGTTTATTTTTTTAAGCAGTTATTTCGCAATCTTTTCCTCCAGAAATTGGAGGCACTTAGTATCTTCATCTTGTCCATTGAGGTCTGTAACCTGCAAGTTTTAGAGGACTTTCTGTTATCATTTCTGGTTAGTAATGTAGAGGAAGAAAGAAAGTACTTCATGTTAATTTCGATGATCCTCGACCGGTTAAAGTAGGTTTGGCTGCAGTGACAGGTCCAAACATGTAAGGACAATCAGAGTTCATTTCTCCATCTTCTAACAGTCTGAGGTGGTTTCACTTTGTGCGTGCGTGTGTGTGTGTGTGTGTGTGTGTGTGTGTGTGTGTGTGTGTGTGTAAGTATCGGAGAGTGGGAGATGGGGTGGCATTCTTTTTTTTTTTTTTTTTTTTTTTTTTTAAATTTTTTTTTTTTTTTCAACGTTCATTCATTTTTGGGACAGAGAGAGACAGAGCATGAACGGAGGAGGGGCAGAGAGAGAGGGAGACACAGAATCGGAAACAGGCTCCAGGCTCTGAGCCATCAGCCCAGAGCCCGACGCGGGGCTCGAACTCACGGACCGCAAGATCGTGACCTGGCTGAAGTCGGAAGCTTAACCGACTGCACCACCCAGGCGCCCCATGGGGTGGCATTCTTTAAAGCAGTCATCCAAGGACCGAGGCTGCTGGAAATGCTTCCGTTTTGAACATGGGGCTTCTAAGGATGCCCTAGGGAGTCCAGTTCTCCATTAACTGGAAGAGGGGCACAGAATGGAGGAGTAAGCCTGAGAGGTCTTGTGGTCCTGACCTGGAAGAGGAACCCGTCCCTTTTTTTTTTTTTAATGTAATTAAAAAATTTTTATTTTGAGAGAGAACGAGACAGCAAGCACGAGTTGGGGCAGAGGAAGGGGTAGACAGAATCCCAAGCAGGCTCCGTGCCAGGAGCACAGAGCCTGACGCGGGGCTCGGACTCACAAACAGCGAGATCACAACCTGAGCCAAGATCAAGAGTCGGATGCTTAACCTACGGAGCCAGCCAGGAGCCCCGGCACCCATCCCATTTATTCACATGCCACTGGCTTCAGCTCAGTCAGGGTGACATCCCAGCCGTGGTCGAGACAGAGGAGTGTTAGACGAGCTGTGTACTGAGGAAGAAGAGAAACCACTGTCTTTGCCACAAAACCAAAAGCACCTCGCTTTCTGTGACTTGTCGTGCAGCAGAGATCCTGGAGTGAAGCCGACAGATGAAAACAGGATTGAGGAACCACAGCCACGTGTTTCTCATTCATCGAGTATCGGAAGGTCTGTTACTTGCAAGGAGTTGTCCTCAGAACTTTGAGGGATAAGGTGATACAGTGGGTTCTCAGCCCTAGAGGGGCTGCTAGTCTAGGAGAGGTTGAGAATAACTAGTTCCGGGGAGGCTGGCGAGGGTCCAGCCTCTGTCAGCGGGCCTGGCACAGGACAGAATGGCATCTGTGCAGAGATTGGATGATGGGTGAAGGTCATAATTCCTCCCGGTAATCACCACTTCGAAGTCAGACAGCAGAGAGTGGGAACCTGAGGTGCTCGCGGTCTGAGCTGTGGGTACTCGAAAGGGGGGCCATGAGAGTGGGGGTTGGGGACACGTCAGGCTGTACGAAAGCCATGACAGAAAAGGCAGTGTAGGAACAGGCAGAGTTCTGGGTGACAAAACGACTTTCGTACGTTCTCAGTCTTTCCCTGTCCTGGCATGAGGGAGATGATACATGTCTGTTAGTCACTGTGCCAGGGTCCGAAGAGGGGCGCAGACGCCTGCTGTGGTGTGCAGGGGACCCCTATGGCACGGGCCTAACCTTGCGAGCTTGTCACAGAGCGCTCTCCACCTGTGCTCCTTAGAGACTCTCCAGCAGCTTCAAACAATAAGGGGAGCATCGCGCGCTTGCCAGTCAGAGGAGGGAGGCATGCCGCGAGGTTCGGGTGATTCAGGAGGAGGAGGCAGCATTTGAGCTTCTGTTTCGAAAAGTTATATTTGAACCGCTGGCTTGTTAATAAGAATGGAGAGGTGGTTAGAATTTTGCTCTGGTATCTTTTTTTACCCTCTCACAAGAACCCTCCTGCTGTTACAGTGGATCCTGGGCCTTTCAGGAGACGCCCTGGTGTGGTGGACTCTCATCCTCACATGTCAGCCTCGATGGGACGTCATGAAGTGTTTTCCTGTACGTTGTCTCATTTGGGCCTCAGCATTCAGGTGCACCATCCTGTGCATTCAGCGTGGCAGGCTATCGTATTGCCGTTTTTAAGGATAAGGGAGTCAAGGCTTTCGGTGGTTACTGCCCCTCCCAGGCGGAGGCGGTCTTCTGATTCCGGATCTGAGAAGGTGTCACACAGCCCTTTAGTTCAAGGATTGGACTCCAGGGTAGCCGGACACAGGGCTGCTGGCTCTCAGTGCAGTGGGTCACGGCGCGTCATGTCTCCGAGATCTGAGGGCCAGAGAAAATAACAGGCTAGTTTTTCTGACTTCTCGCTGAAGTCCGACAAGTAATTTGTGATGTGTCAGTCCAGTCAGAGTGTCAGCTCTGGCTCCCAGGTAGGCAGTCACGGGCTCAGGGACGCCATTTCAGATGGGCGATGTCCAGAAGCCAGATCTCTTGGCCTAGGCGCCCTGTTCCTACCGCCGCTCTTAACTGTAGCTTCCTCCATGATGGCTTCACGCCAGAATACACGGGAATATACCAGAACCCTGCGGAAGCAGGGCACTGTGTTCCCCTCATACCTGTTAATGTCTTTCCTCTGCTCTTGTGCCTTTGTAAGGTTTCTGCATACATTTTATTCTCTCCACAAACATTTAAGATTCTGACGTATTTTTACAAAATAAATACCTACCTTGTCCATATTGCCTGCTTTTCCACAAACAGTTCCTTTTGGGTATTCCTGATGTTCTCTTGTCTGTCTGGGGCAGTGCCTTTAGGAGCCCCCCCTGTGTGGTCTGCCCTTGCTGAGTTCCACATGCAGGCAGTTCTGTGGCCAATTCCTTGTGATCTTGGAGCTTGGGGTCCTGTGCCCCCCAACCTAACTGCTTCCCTGCTCTCTCCTCCTCCTTCACCCTCTGGCTGTTGAACAGGTGCTGTGTGCAGAGGGTACAGTAGCGGGAAAGACTTAGTTCCTTACCTGCTTGGAGCACACTTCTTGTCGGTTTGACTCCTGGGCATGTGTTTAAGGCATTACTACCTGGTTGATGGTCATTATCAGTGCCTCTGTGTTCTCATTATGGCATCGTTGTTATAGTTAGTCAGCTGGGGAAGGCTGGGATGAAGCCATTCTCAGGTACTTTTACAGAAAAAGTTCCAGGGTGAGTGGCGTCTGTATTAGTACCTCGTCTATACACACCTGCTGTCAGCTACTGTCTGGTTTAACAGTTTCCAGGGGCGCTTGGGTTTCTCAGTTGGTTAAGTGTCTGACTTCGGCTTAGGTCATGATCTCGAGGTTCACGAGTTTGAGCCCCGCGTCGGGCTCTGTGCTGACAGCTCCGAGCCTGGAGCCTGCTTTGGGTTCTGTGTCTCCCTCTCTCTCGGCCCCTCCCCCACTCATGCTCTGTCTCTCTTTCTCAAAAATAAGTAAACATTGAAAAAAAGTTTTTAAAAAGTTTCTGAAGGCTGAATTTAGGGGTATATTGTAGACTTGGGTGGGCATCTAAGCCTTTGATTGGCCCCGGTGTTCGAACTGGTTCTGTGTCTCTTGCCTTTTGGAAGTCTTCCTTTACCTGACTCGTACCGGTTAGCTGAGCACGTCTGAGCTGGCCCCAAGGCCCTGAGTCGTATGGATACGAGTGGTTTGATGTCCCTTTTATTCTTTTGTGACTTTACCTGTGACAGCTTTCCCCCTCTCTCCAGGCCACTTTGGCAGTAGACCTTCACCTTCTTTAAATAAGATACTCTCTATTAGTAACTTTTTGCACCTATCTCCTGTTCTAATTCTAGACATTCTATTTGCCGGCTCTGAAACAATTGGGGATATTTGAATTGCTAAAAAAGCAAACTCAGTCATACATTTGGAGTGGGCAGTGTTAGTGGGCTTATTGGTTGGAATTGTGCAGCTGAACCTGGTGTACACGGAGCACCCGAATTGGGGACCAGGATTTGTCAGTATTCTGGAAAGCGCACTGTAGCTTTACCTTCTTTCACCTTTACTGTTTTTTACTGTTTACCTTCTTTTCCTTCTTTACCTTCCTTTGCCAGTCAGACCACAGGTCCCCATTCAGGCAAAAATGATTAGGTTGTTGACTTTTGTTATATGAAGGGTTTGGAGCAGAGGTGGTAAAGTCATGCTTACATACAAAAAGAGAATAATCAGACTCTAAGTTTATTTTTTTCAATGTAGAAAATTTCAAGTACATTTTATTTTTTTAATATAGACACAGCTCACATTCATTTTTTGCCTCTAAGCGTGAATGAGGCTATTTTTTTTAATGTTTTTATTTATTTGCTTATTTATTTTAATGTTTGTTTATTTTTGAAAGAGAGCGAGAGTGGGGGAGGGGTAGTGAGAGAGGGAGACACAGAATCAGAAGCAGGCTCCAGGCTCTGAGCTGTCAGCATAGAGCCCGATGCGGGGCTCGAACTCATGAACTGTGAGGTCATGACCTGAGCCAAAGTCAGATGCTCAACTGACTGAGTCACCCAGGCGCCCCATTTTTATTTATTTTTGAGAGACAGAGTGAGTGGGGGAGGGGGCAGAGAGAAAGAGGGAGACGCAGAATCCGAAGCAGGCTCCAGGCTCTGAGCTGTCAGCACAGAGCCCAACATGGGGCTTGAACTCACGAACCACGAGATCGTGATCTGAGTCAAAGTCGAACACTTAACCGACTGAGCCACCCAGGTGCCCCAAGATTAAAAAAAAATTTTAATTTTAAGTTTACATCCAAGTTAAGTAGCATATAGTGCAACAGTGATCTCAGGAGTAGATTCCTTAATGCCTCTTACTCATTTAGCCCATCCCCTCCCCCACAACCCCTCCAGCAACCCTCTGTTCTCTGTATTTAAGAGTCTCTTATGTTTTGTTCCCCTCCCTGTTTTTGTATTGTTTTTGCTTCCCTTCCCTTATGTTTATCTATTTTGTACCTTAAGTTCCTCATAGGAGTGAAGTCCTATATCTGTCTTCTCTGACTTATCTTGCTTAGCATAATACCCTCTAGTTCCATCCACATAGTTGCAAATGGCAAGATTTCATTTTTTTTTTAATTTTTTTTAACGTTTATTTATTTTTGAGACAGAGAGAGACAGAGCGTGAACGGGGGAGGGTCAGAGAGAGGGAGACACAGAATCGGAAACAGGCTCCAGGCTCTGAGCTGTCAGCACAGAGCCCGACGCGAGGCTCGAACTCACGGACCGCGAGATCATGACCCGAGCCGAAGTCGGCCGCCCAACCAACTGAGCCACCCAGGTGCCCCTAGATTTCATTCTTTTTGATTGCCGAGTAATACTCCGTTGTATATATATGTACCACATCTTCTTTATCCATTCATCTATCGATGGACATTTGGGCTCTTTGCATAATTTGACTATTGTTGATAGTGCTGCTATAAACATTGGGGTGCATGTGCCCCTTCTAAACAGCACACCCGTATCCCTTGGATAAATACCTAGTAGTGCAGTTGCTGGGTCATAGGGTAGTTCTATTTTTAATTTTTTGAGGAACCTCCATACTGTTTTCCAGAGTGGCTGCACCAACTTGCGTTCCCACCAGCAGTGCAAAAGAGATCCTCTTTCTCTGCATCTTCGCCAACATCTGTTGTTGCCTGAGTTGTTAATTTTAGCCATTCTGACTGGAGTAAGGTGGGATCGCATTGTGGTTTTGATTTGTATTTCCCTGATGATGAGTGACGTTGAACATTTTTTCATGTGTCTGTTGGCCATCTGGATGTCTTCTTTGGAAAAGTGTCTACTCAGGTCTTTTGCCCATTTCTTCTTTTTTTGGGAGTTGGGTTGGATAAGGTCTTTGTAGATTTTTGGATACTAACCCTTTATCTGATATGCCATTTGCAAATATCTTCTCCCATTCCATCAAGTTGCCTTTTAGTTTTGTTGATTGTATCCTTCGCGATGCAGAACCTTTTTATTTTGGTGAGGTCCCGATAGTTCATTTTTGCTTTTGTTTCCCTTGCCTCTGGAGACCTGTTGAGTAAGGAGTTGCTGCCGCCAAGGTCAGAGAGGTTTTTGCCTGCCTTTTCCTCTAGGATTTTGATGGCTTCCTGCCTTACATTGAGGTATTTTATCCATTTTGAGTTTATTTTTGTGTATGGTGTAATAAAGTGGTCCAGCTTCATTTTTCTGCTTGTCGCTGTCCAGTTTTCCCAGCACCATTTGCTGAAGAGACTGTCTTTATTCCATTGGATACTCTTTCCTGCTTTGTCAAAGATTAGTTGGCCATACGTTTGTAGGTCCATTTCTGGGTTCTGTATTCTGTTGAAAACAGACCTATGTGTCTGTTTTGTGCCAGTACCATACTGTCTTGATGATTACAGCTTGAAGTCCGGGATTGTGATGTCTCCAGCTTTGGTTTTCTTTTTCAGGATTGCTTTGGCTATTCAGAGTCTTTTCTGGTTCCATACAAATGTTAGGATTGTGAAGCTCTGTGAAGAATGCCAGTGTCATTTTGATAGGGATTGCCCAAGATTTTTTTTTTTTTTTTTAAACTTCTGTTAAGCCTTCAAAGAATGAACTGAAATTTGGAAGGATCATTTCTGAAGAAGTTAAGGGCCAAGGGGGATTAATGATAAAAAAACAAACAAATTGTGCTATAGTTATACTCCTCAGTGACTTGGTTTTAGACATTTTCATGCTTAAATGTTGAGTGAGCTTCTGGCATTTGACACTACGATTTACATGAGTATTTTTAGGACCTGTGAAAACCGCTTTTATTCTTTCTTGACCATCTTCTGGAAAGGACAACTTTAATTCTGTCCTATCTATTCCTGTCTTTTCTCTCCCCTTTTTCTTTCTTTTTAAATGTAACTAATCAAAATGCTGAACAGTAGTCTAACTATTCTATTTAATGCCATAAGGAGGTAGTTAGATCTTCTATGTGTTAACAGATACAGAGGCATGAAGTCTCAGTTAAACATGAAAATAATATCCTGATAGGAAACGATTAATGTAAAGCTACTAATGTCAATACCCCTGAGACAGAATTCTAGGCACAGTTGGTGCTGTGATGCGTTGCTAAGGGAGGGTATGAAATTTCCTCCTCTGCAGATCCTCCAGAGTGTATCTGATTCTCTTCTACTTGGGGGCTTTGCTCCTGTCTTCTACATCAATGCCAATACTGACATGCTCTGGGGGCGGAGAGGCATACATCGTGGTCCCCTCAAGGAATTTACAATGACTGTTTCATTAGTCACTGTGTTCTGCTTCTGGGACTCAGAGAAGCTAGTATGCACAGGGGATGACAAATGAGTTTATTTTTGCAAAGGTGTAGCCAACTCTGAAATATTTATGGTTATTATGGGAACATCAATGGCCTGGCTGAAGTCAAGGAAGAGATGCCAGATCTTAATTTATCCATTAGTGGTAAATTCCTTTTGAATAAACAGTTCATGAGCAGGGCTTTCACAAGGTATAATAAATAAAAAGAATCATTTTAGGATCTTATTTTCGGGTTCTTCCTTAAATTCTAAGGAAGAAATGCTAAGAAAACTGTAAAATGACTGAAAGTTGATGGGAATTTAGGGACGAAGGAGAGGGCTGGCTGGGGTGGTCCACAGTGACTGTGGTTCTGGAAGTTAAGTATAATTTGCTGGCTAGCTTGTAGAGTTGGTGATAACTAACGAGTGTCCCATTTTTTCTGCCTGTTGGTACAAAACAGTGAGACGGTTTAAACGGAAGCATCTTACAGCCATCGACTGCCAACATTTGGCTCGGAGTCACTTGGCTGTGACCCAGCCCTTCGGTCAAAGATGGACCAACAGAGACCCGAACCACGGTCTCTATCCTAGACCCAGAACAAAAAGAGGGACTAGGGGTATGTCTTCCCAAAATACCTCCCATTTCAGAATCTGTAGCGTGTGTGGCCTTTGAGTATCTCCTGGTGTTTGTAAATATCCCTGCTGTTATTTTGTAGTCTTGTTGCAATAGTTTGACACGTTTTTCATTATTTGTGAATTTCCGTGAAAATTCCATCCACTATGTATGGTTGGTAAAAGCCCCAGGAAAACGTGGCTGAATGAATTCCGTTAGCTTGCTTAATCACAACGTGGCAGAAGACGTGCGTCAGCGTCAAACCACTGCGATTTTCTGACTTTCAGTAGTCCGTCAGTAAGTCCACTGGGGCCATTAGTATTCTCCAGAAGGTCCCCTCATCTAGTGCTTTCATGGTAGGCTGCACCCTTTGTCGCCTTGTACCCGGGCTGCTGCAGTAACCTATCTCCATGCCGTTAGGTTTTATTCCAAATCAACTGGAAAATACATCATCAAGTTAATATTCTTGAGTACCATTTTCTGTCATGCCACTGCAGCGAAATGTTCCCCTCTTACCATCCTGGACGCAGGCTCAGACTTGGCCATCACCCAATACTTATTAATTACATGCAAGTTCTACTTCTGGTAGTTTGGTTTTCTTATTATCCCTCTCTATGCCAAACGAAACCCTACTTTTGTTACTAATACCTGTTAGTGTAATCCTGATTGCATTATTTCCCTTTGATTTAACTTCAGAATCCAACTCAGATCTTACCTAGTCATCTTTAAATATTGTCTGATATGTTTATCACTTTTGGAACTGCCGTAACCAACTAATGAGGCAGTTTAAACCCAGTGGTGATCTTTTGTTTGTTTTGTGTATATTCAGCTTCTCTGTGTTGTGAGTTCTTTGCTGACAAAGACTTCATTATCATGTCTATGTTTCCGTGCAGAATTTTAGCACTCAGCATGTGGCAGTCTCTCCAGATACTGGTGTGATTGAATCCCACAATTGGAAAATACCGGCATTTAACCCAGACCTATCGACTTTAAACTCTGGGTTTCTATCAGATTGCCCCAGAATCAGTTATACTTTTTTTTCACCTAACGTAGAAAATATTAAATTCTATAAATTCTGTTAAGGCTAAATCTAGTTTTGTTCCACTCTCTTATTTTCCAAAGTAAGAATTCTGGCTACAGCCATTTCAGGAAGGAGTCATGTATTTTGTTGTATATATTACTGAGGGTTTAAAATACATCGGTGATGTGTGAAATCACCATTTGGACTCCCTTAAGTGCCTAAAAATCTGGGAGGTCAGGGACTGTATATTCCATGTTTCACTTTTTTTTTTAACGTTTATTTATTTTTTTGAGAGAGAGAGAGAGAGAGAGAGAGAGAAAGACAGCGTGAGTTGGGGAGGGGCAGAGAGAGTCAGAGACACAGAATCCCAAGCAGACTCCAGGCTCTGAGTTGCCAGCACAGCCTGACATGGGGCTCGAACTCACAAACCATGAGATCATGACCCAAGCCGAAGTCAGATACCCAACCGACTGAGCCACCCATGCGCCCCTTTCTTTCCTTTTTTTTTTTTATCTTCATGTGTCACTTTCTATTTGTCTCAGAATCACAGGTGCTGCATACATACTTATCGAATAAATGTGTGGACTAGGTTAGATACCACTCTGATAATATGAAAAGGATATTGACTCCTTTCTTTTTATTTTAAGATAAATTAATATGTTCGCTTCACAGGAAGAAAAAAACATAAAGGGATTTTAACTGAGTCAAAGGAGTAGGTTTTCCTGACTAATAATAACGTGAAGCCTTTTCTACTCATGCAAACTTAAATTTTCTGTTGTAAGAGCGAGCCAGAAGTGAGTTTTTGTTAGTGGGTGTGTCCACGTGAGCAGCTGTTGACTTTTTGTCTGTCCATTCAGGTGTTCAGTTTGTACATACTGCGAGGTGGAATGTGGTCCTCAGACCAGCCGGAGACTGGCCTTTGTCTCTTTCCGTGTACGTGTCTGACTATATGATAGAGCCACATGGAAATATTTTTTCAATTAAGCCATGTATGTAATCACTCGACCTAAATCTATCCTCCTCTCTTCTCTGTGTTAATACACGTTAATTAAAAATTAGCCGGTCTCGTTTGGGTCCACAGTGGGTCGGCGGTCACTGTCCATTTCTTGTTCATCCTGTTTGGGTTTCCATACAGGTCAAGGATGTCAAAGGTACGGCACTGAATTCCTCCTAGCTGGCCAGCAGCGGCGCACCAATGACATGGCCAAAAGCAATTCTGTGGGCCAGGACACCTCTAAGGACTCGGAGGGGGAAATGATCTTTGCCGCGGAGAGCAACTGTGCCCTGCCTCGAGAAGGTGATGGAGAAGCCAGACTGGGCTCGTCAGGGTCCGCGCCGCCTGCAAGGAAGCGGTCCCGGTCCTTTGAGGACGAGAGGAATCCAGCAACAGGGACCAGTCAGTGGGACGGGGCTTCTAAGAAAACGCCACGGCATCGTTCGCTCCTGTCATGCCCAAGACCCCGGGAAGCCAGGCAGGAAGCAGAGGACTTTGTGTCCCGGCCCTCTGCGGAGTCCGGAGAACCCAGCCAGGAAGTGGAAGATGTCGGTCCTGACCCCATTCCTGACTCTTACTATGGGCTCCTGGGGACCTTGCCTTGCCAGGAACCCCAGAGCCACATGGGCAGCCTGCCCAGTGAGGTCCTGAGGCACATCTTTGCTTTCCTCCCTGTGGAAGATCTCTACTGGAACGTGAGCTTAGTGTGCCACTTCTGGAGGGAGATCATCAGCGATCCGCTGGTACGTACAGCACGCGTGGCTCTCTGAGGTCTTCTCTGAAAGCACGCGGATTAGTTCCACCTAATGCGTACCTCCGATCTTCGTGCCGCCTCAGAAATGGTGGTTTCTGTTTGCCTGCGGAATAACATCCAGATTCCCTGGGGGCTTTTAAGGCTTTCCTTGTTTGTCCTATGTGTTCGCAGCCTCCTTGCTCGGTTCTCAACATAGGCCTGTGTTCTCTCCCCAAGTAGCTTTCTGCATCGTGAGCATCGACTGCATATTCCTTACCCTTTGCTGGGTGGTCCAGCCGCTTCCCCACCCCCACCCCGTGGAAAGGGCCCCTCCTGTCTCTGTTTGCGTCTTACGCCTTCGAGGTCTTACGTCTTCGAGGTCTTATGTCTTTGAGGCTTCACTCCTTGAAAAGTGAAATGGAAATCTCGTACTTTCTCTTCCTTGTGTTTCTGTAGCAGTCTCTCCCTCTGTCTGAGGCTTATCGCATCTGTGTTATGTTTTAGAGAAACTTCCTCTTCCTTTTGCATTGTTGGCTCATGGATGGGAGGCTCTGGTCCTGTTTGTTTTTGCATTCTGCACCGTGCCCATGATATTTTACATACGGTAGGTGATTCATAAATGAGTCTTGCGTGGAATCACCCCGGTGTCCCTTTTGAGGCTGATACAGCGGGCAGCCCGTGCTCTCAGAAGAGACTTCCTGCCGCTCACTTCGTCCTGCCCTTCTGCTTGGGCTTTAGGTACCCTTCTTCCGTCCCAGGTGCAGGTTCAAGGGCAAACCTGAGGGCTGGGAGTATGTTTTGCTTGGCTTATACGTCCCTTAGACTAGCCAGTGCAGATAAACCACAGAAATGAAGATGAACTCTGCCTTCAAATGTAGCGAAGTTTGGAAATTTAGGCATTTAGTGAGAGATGCACGTATCCAGACTTAGTACGTTTTCCTTCTAAGCATGCAAGATCTGGGTGGAAATTTCATGTCGCCCTTGCTTCATTCTTTGCTTGAGGTCTTGTCTCCTTTCTGAGAACTGTCTTTCTGCCCCCCCCCCCACTTTTTTTTGGTCTTTCCGCCTTTAGATGGGAACTCAATGTCCTAGTATTTCTACCCACTAAATTGAGATGTCTCTAGCGCGAACTGAAGAGTCACAGATGGGGATAAGCGAGGGCTTTGTCCATTCTGCTCGGGAAGATTTGGGGAAAGATATCCTGGCTTACGCTCACCTCATGAAATGTTAGACTGATGCTGTTTTTATCATTGCTAACAATGACATGATGTGTTTATTTCCGGTTTTCTGTAACAGCTTTCGTTATTGTGGCTCACACTGTCTTTCTCTGGCTTTCGTATAAGGTGATGGCGGCCTGATAGAATACGTTTGGAAGTCCTCCCTCCTCTTTAGTTTTTTTGGAGTGTTTTAGAAGAAAGGATACTAATTCTTCTAAAAGAATTAATGCTCAGGAGAATTCTCCAGCAAAGCCATCTGGTCCTGGGCTTTTATTTGTTGGGGGTCTTTGATGACTGACTCAGTCACTTATTATTAGTCTGTGGAGATTTTCTGTGTCTTCATGAGTCAGCCTTGCTAGGTTGTTATTTCTTCTTGATTGTCCAATTCATCGATGTGCAATTGTTCGTGCCCTTTGATGTCTGTGATGTCACTTGTAATGTCCCCTCCCTCATTTCTGATTCAGTTATTGGAATCTCTCTCTCTTTTTTTAAAGGCATTTATTTCTTAATGTTTATATATTTTTGAGAGCGAGAAAGAGCTCAAGCAGGGGAGGGGCAGAGAGAGAGGGAGACACAGAATCCGAAGTAGGCTCCAAGCTCAGAGATTGTTCTGTTCCTTTTTCAGAGTGGGGTATTGAAATCTCTATGACTATTATGTTGCTGTCTATGTTTCCTATATTTAGGAGCTCTGATATTTGGCACATATATATTTATGATTGTTTTATCTTCCTGGTGAATTGGCCCTTTTATCTTAATGTAATCCCCTTCTTTCTCTCAGAGTAGTGTTTGACGTAGACTCTATTTTTGTCTGATACTAGTACAGCCATGGTTCGCATATTATTTGGTCTTCTTTAAAACTCAGAGATACTAGTGTCCTGATAAGGGAAATTGAAGCATTAGCTTTCCCTGGATTCTATTATCAAGTTGGTGTTGGAACTGAAACCAGGGCCCAGTTCTCCTAGTTTCCAACCAAAACGTGCATAATGTTTCGACCCTACCTGCCCAGCTTTTGAATTGTGAGCTCTAAGTGCTTTTCAAGTGTTAGAAGGTTGTTTATATGTGTGTGGCTTCATCTGCTGTCTTGTAGCCATTGCCTGCGTGTTATTTTGGATTTTTTTTAAACTATTCAGTTCATTCCTTGGAAGAAGCTGTATTACCGATACCTGATGAATGAAGAACAAGCCGTGAGCAAAGTGGATGGCATCCTGTTGAACTCCGGTATAGAGAAGGAGTCGGACTTGTGTGTGCTCAACCTCATCCGGTGAGTTGCTTTTATTCTGGGAAGAAGGCCGTCTCTGAAGTCCTTTCCCATGCGTTAGCGCTGAGGGTCACCTTTCTCACCGACTCTGCTGTGAATGTCGTACAGCTATACAGCCACCACTAAGTGCTCCCCAAGCGTGGATCCTGGACGGGCGTTGTGGAGTCTGAGGGATCACCTCCTCCTCCCTGAGGCAGAGGCCTGCGTGCGTCAGCACCTCCCCGATCTCTACGCGGCTGCTGCGGTAAGTGAAGTGGCTGTGGGGAGTTGCTGGCGAATGGAGCACCTTGTCTCGCTGGAAGAAGTGTATTGGTGATTGGGTTTGGCTGAAGATCATTCTAGATTTATTTTCAAAATCTTTCTTTGATCTCTGCTTTGAAGCCTCAGTCTTTTCATTGGTCCCATTATGGAAATAACAGACCACGTTGTTATAGATTCGTCATTTTGGAATGATGAAGGAATTTTAAGAACGTTTATCTGATTTCCCATCCTGGTGAAGAATCTTCAACAGAAAGTGGTCATCTGGCCTCTGAAAGCTGTGGCTAATAAGGATTTCTTTACAAGGTAGCCCATTCATTGCCAACAACTGGGTTATTTGAAAGGACCAGAGAAATTAAGGTTCTGACTACAGACACTCATGAGTCAGTGGGAAGCTAGAAATAGTCTTCAGTTTCCTGACTCAGTCCTATGGCTCCTTATCTAGATCAGGAATTCTTAAATTTTCTGTTGGAAGCTACGTGCAACCTCAGCCTGTATTCTGCAACCAGCAGATGGGTGGAGATCCAGCCATGTGCATTTCTGGCTTTGCTGAAGTGGTTGCTGGTGATGGTGGAGTGAGATTTCTTTCTCGGGCTGGCTGGAGTGAAGAGATGTGTGGCGAGATAATGAGAAAGATGCACGTCTAGGGTTGATCGTTTCCGTGTTGGTGAACATTTTCTTAGATCCTTACGGCATGCTGTGCCCATCATGATTCATTGTCAATCATTTACTTAATATTTAACTTAAAGTTTAATAATTATTAAAGAATAACACGAAGTAAGTAGTAGTAATGTTTTAGTGCCAGAGAGTTGTCAGTCTTGATTTTCTCCCCTAAAGATTGCCGTCTCCTTTTGTGTCTCTGCTCCGTGGTACCTCCCAAGTGGGTACCCATGTCATGTGTGCTTGCTTGGACCCTGTTGAGTCTCTGTGGACCCGAGAGCTTGCACTGGCTGGGCCAGGAATGGTGGGGAGGTGAGAGCGTCCTCTCTATGCAAGTATGCAAGGTCCTACGTTAGGTCCTTTAGTAATGTTTCCTAAGTAGAGAAAACTAAGAACTCAGATCCAAAAGTGGTGAGAAGAAAGGAGTCTAGGGTGAAAGAAAAGGTTCCTATGGTTTCCCAAATGCCGTGTGGGAAGTCTGCACTCAGTTCGGGCCGTTCGAGATGGCAGCCAAACCCCAGGCTCGGCTTTCCTCACTGGTTGTGTGCCGTGGTTTTAGTAATTGTGTTCTGGGTCTTTTCTCCCCTCCCCTCGCAGGGTGTCAACGTGTGGGCTCTGGTGGCGGCCATCGTGCTCCTCTCTAGCAGTGTGAATGACATCCAGCAGCTGCTCTTCTGCCTCAGGCGGCCCAGCTCCACCGTGACCATGCCAGACATCACGGAGACCCTGTACTGTATCGCCGTGCTTCTCTATGCCATGAGGGAGAAGGGGATCAACATCAGCAACCGGTAAACGACGGGAGGCAGAGCTGAGGCCGGGGCGCGGGGAGAGGTCCCATGCTTGCTGCGGGTTCCAGCCCAAGAGCACACCTTCGCGCTCCCGCTTCTGTAGCCGTGAAAGGAGGGGAGTGTGGGAGTCCCGCGTGGTGAGGCAGGGAAGGGTGCTCTGCGATGGGAAGCGCTGTTCGAGTGGGACGTGGCACTGAGGCAAGTGGACGTTCAGGGCTCCAGAAGCCTCAGGTGAAAGTTCCCTCACTAAAAGAATTCTTCGTTCATGAGTGGCCAGATTTTCCTAGGAAAGCATTAGGATTTGGTTCCTCCGTTTGTCTATTGGGGCAGGACGTAAGAATCGTGGCCGAGTCTTGCCTGCCTGATCACCTCTAGCGCTTGGGTTGTTGATCCCGAGCGACCGTCCTGCTTTTGCTTGCCGGCAGGTGCACACAGACCAGGTTGGAGAGACGCAGCAAACTTTAAGCACCTGCTGCATGTCAGCTAGTTTTTCAGGCGTCCGGGATGCCATTGGGAATGAGTCAGCCAATATCATTGCCTCTGTGGACTGTGTGTTCTAGGGAGGGGAACCAGATACCGTAAGTAGATGCATTCAACAGGGACATTTTAGTGAGCGGGAAGCGGTACAAAGAAAAAGACCTGGGGGGCGGGCAAAGGAGGCGGGGAACACTGCGTTACGTGGGGTGAGGAAAAGCTTCTCTGAGGAAGTAACATTTGAATGGAAACCTGAATGCCAAGGTAGGGCTGGGCCATTTGAATTAAGATTTGAGGGGAGAATGTTTTAGCAGAAGGAGTAGATCATTTCAGGGCCCAAAGACGGGAACGAAGTTAGTGTCTACAAGGAACAGACGCAGTCTAGTGTGGAGGACTGTAATAAGGACACCAGTACATGGTTATGTGAGGCCGACAGTGGCCAGATGAGGGAAGCTGATGTGGGCCATAGTGAGAAGTCAGGATGAAATCCAGGCTGTGAAGGGCAGCGGTCAGAGGGCCCTGATCACCGACCCAGAGACAGGCGGTGTGATGATGCACCTGTCCTGGGAAAGCGGAAGGTGCAGAGAGGATTTCCTTCCTCTGGAGTCCATGGGCATGGCTGGTGGTGCCCTGTGAGCTGTGGCCCCGTTGGATGGAGCATTCATTCTCCAGAAATGTCGCAGTATACGCTGTGTTTCTGAGTTAAGTTTCATCATTGAACATAATTTACATTGTATCCCATACCATGGGACAAGGAGTTTAATAATTTTTTTTTTTTTTTATTTAACGTTTATTCATTTTTGAGAGAGACAGAGTGTGAATGGGGGAAGGGCAGAGAAAGAGGGAGACGCAGAATCCGAAGCAGGATCCAGGCTCTGAACTGCCAGCACAGAGCCCGCCGGCACAGGGCTCAAACTCACGAACCGTGAGATCATGACCTGAGCTGAAGTCAGACGCCTAACTGAATGAGCCACCCAGGCGCCTCAAGGAGTTTAATGTTTAATTTGGGTGAGACAAATACACAAATGGTGAATAATGTTCTCAAGTGCAAATTCGAACCTGCTAATTACCTCCATGCTCACAAGGACGGAGATAAGGGATGGAGGGTGTGATGTGTTGAATTTTGTTGTGTTTCTGTATTTCGTCCTGCTTTACCTGGAAGATAATAATACTGGAGACTGATGTGTCATGTTATTAAAGGGGTTTGTTGCTTGGAGATCACTTCTCACTCTGGGCGCAGGGAGCGGTGCACTAAATGTGGGCAGCTGGTGATGGAGGGAGTGAAGTCTGGGGTCGGTGTGAACATAGACTTAGGAGTCGCCTCTAGCAGGTGCCCTGTGTCATCTTTGGCCCCTCGTGGTGACTTGGAGGCCGTTTTGTTTTCAGTCGTTGGTAATCATATCTTGTTATCTGTGTAGCACCCTTCCTTTGGGCCCTTAAAAGATAGAATGTTCTTCATGCTTCTCCACCAGTGATCACCTTACAAGAAGCAGAGAGCAGAGCAAAGGAGTCTCAGAAAGATAAGATGATGTTAAATTGATTCTGAACAAGAATCTCACTGCTGGGAGTAGAATTTACATTTGTTTTCAGCTGGTTCTTACTGCTTTTGTGTTGTCTCTTAGGGTCATAGCTAGTGACTTGTTCCCCAAAGAACACGTCCTGTTCTCTCTCCTTTGCCATTACACACTGGAGCCAGGCATCTTTCCCGAGCTGTGCTTTCCGAGTGTTTTGGTCAGTTCTAGGTATATTTAAAGTGTTTTATTTTTTAGTTTTTATTTTTATTTCCATAAAATGGTGGTAGGTATTTCTTTTGAGAAATGGTAAGGAATCTAAATACATCTGTGGAAAACAAGATACAGATTGTGACTTAATTTGAAAATCTCTATATCTGCTTTTTCCCTATTAGGATTCACTACAACATTTTCTATTGCCTGTATCTTCAGGAGAATTCCTGTACTCAGGCCGCAGAAGTTAAAGAGGAACCATCGGTTTGGCCAGGGTATGTGTATAGGGATGTGTGTGTGTGTGTGTTGTCTTCTAGTCTCGATTCTTTCTTAAGGAGGAGAGGTGTTTTGTCTTAACAGCTTCCTTGAGGTATAATTTACATTACATAAAACTCACCCGTTTTAATTGTACAATTCAGTGACTTTCAGTAAATTTACTGAGTGTGCAACCAACATCATAAGCTAGCTTTGGAGCATTTTTATCACCCCAAGGGGAAGGCCTTTTGTTTGGTTAATTTTGTTTCTCCGATTTGCCTGTTTGCTTTGTGACGGTCCGTCACCTGGTCTTTTAAATTCCTTTCTATTTTTCTAATTTCTGTAATGATTATAGCAAGAAAACAACCATCCAGCTCACACAGGAACAACAGCTGATTCTGAACCACAAGATGGAACCCCTCCAGGTGGTAAAGATTATGGCATTTGCAGGTAAGGGAGCTTGTCAGTCGTGGACTACAGTCAGGTTCATGCCTCTTATCCCCACGCCCCCTTCCCTGGTACCTGCCAGAATTTCTTCCCTCGTTCTCTTATCCAACTCCCACAATTAAATACTTTTAGAAGCAGCTGTTAGGGAATGCTTGCCTTTTTTTTTTTTTTTTTTTAATCCAGGGAGCATCCACACTGGAGTTCTAGGTTGGACAAATAGTTCATAGGAATTAGTTTGTGGGATAGATACCACCAGGATTGACCCAGCTCGTCATTTGTCATTGTATATGCTCGGTCACTGATGGCTCATGGAGTGGCAGGTCCTGTGTCAGTAGCTCCCTGATTTCTGTAGGGCAAAGTCTAAGAGCTTCCCTGACTATTTGATTCTAACCTACATTCCTAAATACGCTGTCTGTCATTTTCTTGCCTCAGTCAATTAATTGTACTTACAGTCTCCTAAAGTACTTGGTTATTCTTTTGTCTGAACCTTTGCCCATATTATTTTCTCTACCTGAGATTCCTTCCTGCTGCTTTTCTGCCTAAATATCCTACTATAAACAACAGCAACCATTCATCAAATGCCTGGCACTGTGCTGAATCCTAACAATGTTCCATAAGGCTGGTTAGTTATCTGTGTTTTATAGATAAGGATTTGAAGCTCAGAAAAATTAAAATGACTTGCCCCAGGTTAAATAAATAAGTGGAGGAGGTAGAATTCAAAGCTGGATCTGTTTCTTCCTCAGAACGCTTTTTTCCCTTCCCCTTCGCTCCCCCCCACCCCCTTCTTTGCTGTGTTTGACTCTGTCATTTTCATTTCTTCCTGATGGAGCCTTCTTTAGCCATTTGAGTCCTACGTGATCTCTGAACTCTTACAGCAACTGATCATGTGTATTAACTATTTGGTACCTGATTATATAAGAAGTATAGCCAACACAGACATTTTATAAATACTTCCACACTGTGTCATTAATCTTCACAGTAGCCCTGTTAGGTAGGGAAAGAATTACTCTTTTTTTCTTTTATAGGTGAGATTTTTTTGTTTCCAAATTCATATTCTTTTTTGGTCTACTGAGTTGTCATACTTTCATTTTGTTCTAATTGTTTCAACTGTGTTAGTATTGTATTCCCAACAAGATTATAATACAGGAACCTTGCTTTATGTTTTGTTTTTTTTTTTAACATACTCCCAGTGTTTAGCATACAGCTGATCATGTAGTAGGTGCTCATAGGTACTTGTGAAGTGAATGGTAACTGAATAACTGAGTGAACGGTGGAGAGGCAGGGCACACCAGAGAGCTCAGAATGGGCCAGAAGCATCCTTGAATCTCTCTTGCGTGCTCTTGCTGTTGACGCATTACTGATGCCTACGCCAGCAATAGCTACTCTTACTGAACTTCTCGGCTGGGATTATCTTTGATGGTTATCTTTATCCTGCCAGACCCTACATAGTCAGTGTTGCCCACACATGGCTGAGGAGCAAAGTGATGGTCAGTGAGGTCAGGTGCTCGGCTAGAACCTGCCAGAGCCATGATCCCAGCCCAGGTCAATCTGGCTTAGAATCCACTCCTCTTTGCACTGCACCATTTTTAGTTTTTACCAGTATTGAGAAACTTGTCACTGTCTGGTGTCAGGCAAGAGGCAAGGTAAGCATGGATAAGACTTGATTAGGACATCCTTTGGAACAGTTATTCCTGGTCAGAGGGTCACCTCCTTTCCTCTTGGCTTCCCCAGGCACCGGGAAGACCTCTACCCTGGTCAAGTATGCTGAGAAGTGGTCTGAGAGCAGGTTTCTGTATGTGACATTCAACAAGAGCATCGCAAAGCAGGCCGAGCTAGTCTTCCCCAGCAATGTCATCTGCAAAACCTTTCATTCCATGGCCTATGGACACGTCGGGCGGAAGTGAGCATGGCGTCGCCACCATCATTGTTGTGTCTAATTCCTGTTTTTCCCATTGTGATCATCATGGTTACATATGAACTTGTATACAACAGCACTAAGAAAATTTAATGCTTTTCTCTCCATTCAAAGGCAGGAAATACAAAGATATTTAGTGATTTCTACTTTTACCCTGTAAAAATATATTGTTTGCAAATACTAGTGTCTTACTGAGGTGAGCATCCTCCTTCTTCTGGAGCTGAGGCACAGAAAGTCAAAATGACTTGTCTGAAGTGCAGACTTTCACCATCCTGACTGACATGTTTCCCTTGGCTGAGGGAGGGGGGACATCTCAGCTGAAGTGCACTCCGCCCAGGCCTCCTGGGGGCCTCTGAACTAGCATACCATCAGACGTGAAGGCTTCAGGGAGCTTCGAGTGTCCCCCCAGACCTCTTGGAGTCTGGTCCACACCATGGAGTAATAGAGTCTGCCTTGAGCCACTTCCTCTTTCTGGTTATTATGTGAGAATTTTTGAAAGCCTGGTGAAGCCATTTCAAATCCTACATGGACCTTGTTAAACTTCTCTAACTTTTTTTTTTTTCTTTTACCCCTCATGTATATGTGACACTCCAGGTGGCCAGGTGGTGTCACTGTAGAGAAGGGGGTTGGAGTAGTGGAGAGACACTAAATCCCATGTTACCAGTAAAGTCAAATACTGTTTATCTGGGGTATGCATTCCAGGTACCAATTAAAGAAGAAATTGAATCTCTTCAAGTTGACCCCTTTCATGGTCAATTCTGTCCTTGCTGAAGGGAAAGGCGGATTCATAAGGGCCAAGCTCGTGTGTAAGACTTTAGAAAACTTCTTTGCCTCGGCTGACGAAGAGCTGACGATTGATCACGTGCCTATCTGGTGTAAGAACAGCCAAGGACAGAGAGTCATGGTTGAACAGAGTGAAAAGCTGGTGAGTATCCAACTGTTTTTCATATTACGGGTCTAGGACAAATGAGCAGAGCTGACATGATCCAGTGTTCTGCTTATCTTCCGTTTCTTTGAACCTGCTGGCAGGGAGTCCAGGTGGAGGGTCAGACTGCAGGCCTGCCTCGATAGCCATGAGGTGTGCGGTGTCTTCTGTGAAGCGCACTCACAGACTTATCTTCACACTGGTCCTCTTTATTTGACAGATGAGGTTTATACCCACCCAGACACAGGGACACGGGAGCCCGGACCAGGTCTTTGTCACGGTTCTGCTGTGGTGGCAGATCCCTCTGCTGTAGTGGCATCCTCCCAGGGTTTATGAGAGCTTGTAGTGAGTGGGTCTGCTGAATGTAGAATCTACAGATCGGGAATCACTTTTCTCATTTTTATTGTCTTTTTAATTATTAGCCATTCTTTGTATGGTTTAGTGGTCAGTCATAAATCTAGAGAGTTAGTCCAGCTTTTTCTGGTTCATCAGATCTTGTGCTCTTTATGCCCCCCGCCCAACCCCGCAGATCTTGTGCTCTTTGAGCGATGTTCTGTCACTGGGCTTGGTATGGCCCCAGCTTCTTACTCATCTCTGCACTTGACATTGTCCAAAGGCTATCGTGGAGCCAGAGGGAGGTTAGGTGACTGCTGCTCACCGTGCTGTGATGGTGCCTTTGCTCTGACCTCTGTATATGGGAATGAAAGTGATTTCAGGAGGTGTCTTTTCGAGGGTCTTAAACCGTGACTTGCCCTATCACTTGCTTTCTAGAACGGTGTCCTTGAAGCAAGCCGACTCTGGGACAACATGCGGAAGCTGGGGGAATGCAAAGAAGAGGCGTACCAAATGACTCACGATGGTATGCCAGTTCCCAGATCTCCACATCTGTTAAATGTGACTGTTCCACTTACGGGTTCTGACTCCTGCTACTCCCTTCTTTTAGGCTATTTGAAACTCTGGCAGCTGAGCAAGCCTCTGCTTGCCTCTTTTGACGCCATCTTTGTGGATGAGGCCCAGGACTGTACCCCAGGTGATAAACTATTCAGGACATCAGTAGTCTCAAACACATAGAAACAACATCATGATTATGTAAGAGGACATGTGAAATAAGTTGATTATTCTCATTTGTCATAAAGTGGAGGAGCAAATGATAATTTAGTCATGCGGAAATCCCTCATTATTTGACTTTGGGTTCCAGCACTTGTCCTTCCCCCCACTGAGAGCAAATTTATTTTCCTGTAAATGTTTTGCTTTGGTTATTCTTAAAACGTTGACTAAGCCTAGGTCATCAGGCGATCGGGTCCTAGACTCCTGCTGAGTGGGCACAGCCAGTCAGCTCAGAGTGGAAAGTGTGCGTTGTGTGGTTTTCAAGTGGCTGATAGAAAACAGTGTGACTTTGTAGGTCCTTTCTGAGCTTTGGGTTATAATCATAGAGAAGGCAATTTGTCTCATTTTTTTTATTTGCCAATGTGGTTTCTAAGACTCCATCACTTATCCGGGACTAAAAATAATCTGCATTCCTAGGATTAGAAACGGTTTCTCTTGTCCATGATACAGTTGTTTCTTTGCATTGCCTGCGTATCCCGCAGGGAAAGACAACTCTGTTGTCCAGAGTGCCCTGGCTTAGTTTCATAAAGCATTTTCATCTTTTTCTGTGGTAAATATGGTTTCTTTTTGCTCTGTGAGTTGGCATCCTTCAGCTCTCTTACCGTGCCTCTTATTGGTTGCAGCTATCATGAACATAGTTCTGTCTCAGCCATGTGGGAAAATCTTTGTAGGGGACCCACATCAACAGATCTATACCTTCCGCGGTGCGGTCAATGCTCTGTTTACAGTCCCTCACACGCACGTCTTCTATCTCACACAGGTAAGCGCTCTCTCTGCTTCCGAGTCCCCGGAACCATATAAGCGAGCATGACGCTTCCCCAGCCTCGGTTTTCCGCTGGTTACCGTGCGCCAGGCACCGCGCAGGGTTTCCCGTCGGGCGCAGGGTGTGTAGCAAATCCTCGCTTCTCCGCCGTGGTGCCGTGTGCTGCTCAGGGGGCCTGCGGAGTCCAAACTGTTTGCACAAGTTACGCGCCTCTGTCTCCGTGTTCTCACTCGCACTGCCGGCGCCTTCCCGTGAATCGAGGGGGTGGCACCAAATGGTGCTGGCAGTCTTCGTATTCTTCCCTGTGACGCACTCGGAGTAAAGCAAACGAGCGGTTCACTCGAGAGTGCCCTGGTGACGCAGCAGACGTGACTGGCTGCTGGCCCTTGGGTACGTCCCCAGTATTCTGCGTGACGAAGCGCAGAGGGCGGGGAAGGTGCGTCTGCACACCCGAGCGTGCCTGCCGGCCGCGTCTGACGCGCCGCGCCGCCTTGACGCACGGCCCTGTCGTCACGCCCGAGCGTGCCTGCCGCCGCGTCTGACACACGGCGCCGCCCTGACGCACGGGCGCGGTTGTGAGCGGGTTGTGAGCTCAGCGGCGCGCTGTCGTGTGTAGCGCCGCTGGGACTCGAGAGAGCGGCTGACAGACTTGGGTGTTTGGCGTTTTCTCAAAAATGAACGGAGGGGGCTGTGACTTCAAGGAAAACAGCTGACAAACGTTTGTTGCCAAAGAGAAAACCCCTGCTTTCAAGTGAAAGGAAAATTTTGGAAAACGCCTGTCTGCCACCGCCAGCCTGACAACTGGTGGCGTCCTTGGTTGTCTGAAAAAGCTGGAATGATCCTCCCTTTTCCAGTACCTGTCTAGATTTCTTCTGGAAAGAAGATTTTTATCTTCTCCTCCCACTTTAGTTATTCAGTCGTTTACATCAATATGGACTCACGGGTATTTTATTGTTAGATTTTGGGGCACGGCTCACGCCGAATGGTTCTGCAGCAGCCAAGTATAATTTGTTCAAAGTCTCGTGTTTTCCTTCGACAGCATTCTGGACGTTCACCGAAGCACATAGTAGTGTGTTTAAGTCATAAATGCCTGGAAGAGGGCAATACATACATAAATACAGGAGTTTGGAGACAAGTGGTGTCTTTCTAGCTGCAGTGATCAAGGAAGTGTTGGGTATGGGGCCAGGTTTTGAAGGGTGGGGAATTGTTCTGCCGTGTGCGGAGGCAGGGAGGTGCAGGGAATGCTCGAGAAGGGAAGCTACTACTGATGGCCGGCCGCGTGGGGCCGTGGTTTTAAATTAATGTTAGGGAGTCTCCGAGGCAAGGGGAGAAGCCCCCCCGCCCTGCCTCCATCTTTTGTGTAGTTTACACGTTTTCATTAGATTTGATTTGGAAGGAAGGGTAGATTTGCTCAAAAGTTTTCCACTGGTCTTGGGGAATAAAAGGAATCAAGGCTGTGAGGGATGTTGAAAGTGCATGCATCACCTTTTCCTTCACGTGCTGCTCTTCCGTGTCTGTGGCCAGGGTGTGGCCCGATGAAAGTGTGCGGGGCAAGAGTCATGTGTCAGAGGCATAGAGACTTGCTTGGCAGCAGGAGGGAGAGACCCAGGGGGTGAAGCAGGAAGCTCGGGTTGCTGAGCTGAGTGGAGCTGGTAGCCGTGGTGGGAAAAAATAGTACAGAGCCCGTGGTGGGAGAATTTCCCAGGTGTGGATTTGGGGGTAAGGAATAAAGAAAAATAGATAGCCTGAAGGTTCGAGATGGAAAAATGCAATTCTGAAAGCTTGAAGTCAAGTCAGCGATGGTTTGGTGGTAAGATTCTTCCATTCAGTCCTAGTGGGCTTACTGTGGGGAATCGGCCCATCCCCTTTCCATGTAGGGTGTCGGGGGTGACCAGTTGGGTTTGGCAAGGCCGGGACTCGGTGGTGATAGAAACATGCTAACGTACTTCAGGAAGGGGTTGTTGACTCCTTTTGTTTTGTCGTTTTCCCGCAGAGTTTTAGATTTGGTGTAGAAATAGCTTATGTGGGAGCTACTATCTTGGATGTCTGCAAGCGAGTAAGGAAAAAGACTTTGGTCGGAGGAAACCATCAGAGTAAGGCTTCAGTTACCCTCTGTTTATTTGCTACAAAAATTAGTTTTCCTGTTTATTTGGATTTGCCACAGTTTGTACTCTCTCCCAAAAGGTGGCATTAGAGGTGACACAAAGGGGCAGGTGGCCCTGTTGTCCCGGACCAATGCCAATGTGTTTGATGAGGCCGTGCGGGTGACCGAAGGAGAAGTGCCTGCCAGGATACATTTGATTGGGGTAAGAGTAAATTTCTGTTGACTGCTTCATGCTCAGAAACAGACATAGCCGATGAAAACCGTCAACTTAATTAGGATTATTATGCAAGTTTGGGGCACTGCCTGCACCGGGACCAAAGTCTTTGCCCCTGGCTGTTCTGATTATGTGAGCCGTACGTTCCTATAAAGACTCAGTGATGGCTGAGGACCTTTCCTTCCACTTCTTGAAAAATTAACGCCCTTCTCATCTTGGCTGTGCAGATGAGGCCGCCAGCTGGCTACCTGCGAGTGTGTGTGTTTTGTTCATTAGCCCGAGAATGAGTGAGCTGCCAACACAGCTGGGGAGCGCTGGCGGGCTCCAGTGTAAACAGTGTGAACACCTGGGTTCTAGCTCTGGTTCTGTCACTAACTTTGCGTGGCTTCTGGCAAGTCACAATTTCTGTGTGCCTCGTTCTCTCCATCTCTGAGACAAAAACAATGCTTTCCTTTACCTGTTTCATGGGGAAATTAGGATTAAGTGACACGTGTGCGACATTTTTAACTCTTGGAGGCAAAGTTAGCTGACTAAAAGACATTCGCTCCTTTTATGAAAAAGTGTTTTTGAGGGCCTACTATGTGTAGGTCCTCACTAAATAGAGTCAGTGAATCGTAATCAAAAGATGTTCAGTTTTCTTTTTTATTGATAAAGATTATATAGCCAAGTTACAGAAGTTTTAGAAGCTAAAGGGGAAAAAAGTCACCCTTAATCTCAGTGTTTCAGATACTACTTCTCAATTTGCTACATATGTCTTTGTCTTTATAGACATGCATTTCTACATATTGCAATTATAGTGTACATAAAAACGTGCATTTTTTTACTCCGCACGTAAGCTCCTTTTCTATCATGTTGCTACGTGAGTGACTACAGTATCTCATCTAGTGGTTATAGTGTAATTCACGCATTTTTGTTATTGTAAGAAAATAGCACTTCTGGAGTGTTGCCCATGCTGGGCATGGTAGACAGTAAGCGGCTCTTGTCCCTCTGTCGTGCCCCCAAGCTGTCTGAAGCGTGTGTCAGCACCTTTGACCACATCTGCCTTCCAGCTATAACATGTACTGTCTTATTTTGGTCTCTGTTTTATGTTAATGGCTTATGTGTCCCTTCCCAAAATGATGGCACATCCTTGGAGTGTGGCGCCTTGGTTGTGGCTCTCTTCTCTGCTGGGGTACCCCGGCAGTGCTGAGCTTGTGCTGTTAGGTAGAATGGGGTACACTACGATATGATCAGCCCCTGTCCTGCAGGAGCTAACCTTTTACAACATGCAACAGGTTGGGCCTGCAGACATTCTCTAGTGTAGCTCTTGCCTCCAAAGAGAGGGGGTAAATATTCATACTCCACACTTTGTATTCAGGCGTCATTGTATCTTTGATTACAGCCATGTTCCTGTCCCTAGAAGATAGATGATTTATTTTTTTATTTTTAATTTTTTTTAATGTATGTTTATTTTTGAGAGAAAGAGAGAGAGTGAGCGAGCACGCATGAGCAGGGAAGGGGCAGAGAGAGAGGGAGACAGAATCCAAAGCAGCCCCCAGGCTCCGAGCTGTCAGAGCCCAACGCGGAGCTTGAACTCACAAACCAGGAGATCATGACCTGAGCTAAAGTCGGATGCTTAACTGACTGAGCCACCGAGGCACCCCTAGAAGGTAGACAATTTAAATTGCCCCTTTTTGACAAGAAAGCAACGTGCAGCAGGTTCTTGCCCCCTCTTTTTTTTTAAACATTGGAAGAGTTAGAGGTGGCAGCCGGAACTTAGCATTTGATAATCCTGAGTGTTCAGGCTGCATGACAACCCATTGCTTCTGTGCTTGATGAAGGTTCCCGCATTCTGTCTGTGTGCTTTGGGGTGCAGCTTGGGATCCGTTCCCAAGAAAACCTCTCACCCCCAAATCCCATCTCTACGTTTGCTTTACTTTGTTTTGTTAAAACAATGACAGTAACAAACTCGCACGGAGAACAACAAAAAAACCAAAAATCCCACCACAAAACTTTTTCAGGGGATTAAATCATTTGGATTGGACAGAATCATTGATATTTGGATCCTTCTTCAGCCGGAGGAAGAACGGAAGAAACGTGAGTACCCTCCTGGCAGTGGTGTAGTGGACCAAAGCGCTCTAGTGACAAGGGACGGGAGAAGGCTGGGCGTGTTCTGAGTCAGCACTCTTGTTTCCCCTGGAGAAGGATGGAGCAGGCGTGGCTCTGTTCCCACCCAGAGCCGGATGCCTGAGGCCTCCAATTTCCAGAGGTGCAGAGAGCTCTTTCCAGACCCTTCTCTCAGGAGTCTGAATTTCTGCCTAATGTTGGTCCCCCAGGCCGTCTTCCCTCACCATCTTTCTGTGTGCCTGGCACCTTTACCACCGAGACCTCTGCATGGGCCCCACACGATCCTTTCTAACACTCTGGAGCGCATTTCTTTCCCGTCCTGCGCTTTTTCACATCCCTGTGAAGTAGGTAAGGACGCCAAGGGTAGGGCTCTTGAGCCTCGGTTTGGAGACAGAGAGGCTAGAGTACAGGTCCTTTTTGACTTGCCCTGGGTCACACAGCAGGTTAGTGATGCAGTCGGGACTAGAACCCGGATCTCACAGCTTCGAGACGTTTGCTTATGATGCCGCAGTCTAGTGCGGCCCCGTCGTGTTAACCCGAGTGCGTGTTCTCCTCAGAGAACCTCGTCATTAAAGACAAGTTTATTAGAAGATGGGTGCACAAGGAGGGCTTCAGTGGCTTCAAGAGGTATGTGACCGTGGCTGAGGATAAGGAGCTGGAGGCCAAGATTGCAGTCGTTGAGAAGTATAACATCAGGATTCCAGAACTGGTGGAGAGGATAGAGAAGTGTCACATAGAAGACCTGGACTTCGCAGGTAAGGAGGGCACGGCCTCTTCTCGTCCTGGCGGGACGAGGGTCGGGTGGTCGACTTCCTGCATGGAATCCCATGTGGCCACGAGGGTGTTGTGCTCCCGGCCCCTCCTGGGAGGAAGGGAGCAGAGGGGCTGTTGCTGGGGGCCCTGCGCTTGGGTCGTGTCTGCACTCAGCCCCGTGTGTGAGCCCGGGCTGGCTGCCCAGCGCTCCCGTGGGCCTCTGGCCTTTCGCCGGCAGAGTGGGGGTGGGCAGGTCCCCGTGGGCCCGGGGGTGTGATTCTGATGGACTGGCTCGCCTGCAGTGAATTTGCTACATCCCCCCATTTTATTTCTCTCTCTTTTTTTCCCCCCCCAACTGTTGTTTCCTCTTTCCCTGCAGAGCAACATACGGGTGAGGGAACGTCGGTTTTAGGAGTAAAGCAGAGAGAGCACGCTTTTCCTTTCCCGTCTCGGTCCTTCCCCTGCCAGGCCCCCATCTAATCGTACGCTCTCTGTTTGTTCCAGAGTACATTTTGGGCACTGTACACAAAGCCAAAGGCTTGGAGTTTGACACTGTGCACGTTTTGGACGATTTTGTGAAAGTGCCTTGCGCCAGGCACAACCTTGCACAGCTGCCCCACTTCAGAGTTGGTGAGGAGCCTGTGCGTGGGGGGGGGGTGGGGTGGGGGAAGGGGGGGCCGGGCACCTCCTCTGGATGGCCTGCTTTCTGTTGTATGGGCTCTGGGCAGGATCCTTCTAGAAGAAAAACAGCTCTAGTTCTGTGGTTTTTTATTGTTGTACTGTGTTTTTCGAAAAGCCTATCTTTGGCCCATCCCCCAGGGCTGCTGGCGGGATGGCTGTGCCCACGGCCGGCCTGTTCTGCCCATACCACCTCTCAGCTCTGGGATTTTCACCACCGCATACCCGACGCCCAGCCTCATTTAAGCTTTAACATACACAGGCGACCTGCTCACCCAAGTGTTTTTTAAAATTAAATCCCCTTTTTCTTAAAGAGGCCAGGAAATCCTAAAAGGTGAAAAAGCAAGCAATTTGTGTCGTCTTTTTATATAAATTTGTACTCAAGGCTATTTGTTATGCTTTGAGCATCAGTGCAGTTATTATGGTTTTGAATCGTAGAATTAAACCATGTGAAGTTTTTCTGCAAACAAACGTTTCATTAACTGTGAACTCTGAATCTGGGGCATAGGGTACATCGGTGGGGTGCAAATAGAAATACTAGAAACTCCTTATCTGCCATGAATATATTCGTTAGGTTATAGAAAGACGTGGTGTTGAAGATAAATTAGAGCAGAGGGAGGCAAGGAAGGGCCCTTGAGAGATAAGAGTGGCTCGATACTGGGGAAGAAGAGTTTATTTAATATGCTACTCTTTATTTGTTTGTTTTTTTTCTCCCTTGCTGGTCATTGAACACGTATGTGTATTTTTGGTTTTTCTATAACAGCTTTATTGAGTTGTAATTCACATACTATACAGTCTACCCATTTAAGGCACACAGTGTAACAGCCTAACACGTACTGACACCTCAGCCGCTCAGTACTGAGCTCCCAGCATTGTGTTGGCTGTTGTGAATGTGAGGGGAGTGGCTTCAGGCAGGCGGGAAAGCCTCGTAATGTGTGATTCTTCCCTGCTCGTCCGGTGCCAGCCCAAGACGTTTCCAGCTTGGACTGAGTAAGGGAGAGGGACGGTGTCAGGAAAAGGAAAGAATGTGGGCTTTGGAGATAAGTAGCATTGGGTTCGGCTCCTGGGCACTTGCTTATTAGCCTTGGCCTGTGTGTCAAAGTGACTTGAACTCTGCGAGCCTCAGTTTCCCCCATCAGTGCCACCTGGCTGTCATGAAGGGAACTGGGAGAGTGGATGAAAACATGCACCGGGCACAGCACGGGTGTTGAGTAACTAGTGAGCAGGATCCTGGGATGTACCAGCAGCTGCACAAATTAAAACTTGGCGTTTCGTGCCACAAGTCTTTTAGGTCTTTGTTTGTTTTTGGAGGTGGTGTTTGTAGGAAAATTTTGTGTATACGTCCAGCCAGTCTTGAGCGGTTTTTGTTAGTGGGGGAGCATGGAGGGGTGGTAAACATTTAGATGCAGACGTATGTTGTTGTAAGCAGGCTTTTGAGTTGATCCACTTCTTCCCTTTACTTTCTTCAGAGTCGTTTTCTGAGGATGAATGGAATTTACTGTACGTCGCAGTAACTCGTGCCAAGAAGCGTCTCATCATGACCAAGTCCTTGGAGAACATCTTGACTTTAGCTGGGGTAAGAGGAACCAGTAGCACAAGTTAACTTAGCGACATTCACAGTTTATGCGTTTGAACGAGGGGTCAGTCTGTGGCCTGGGAAGGCCTTTGGAACAGGCTCCTGAGCGGGAAGAGAAGGGCTCCTCTTGCTCCAGCGCACAGGGGCTCGTGGCTCTTGGGAAAACACCAGCAAGAGTGTTTTCTGTGTCTGCACTTCCTTCCTCCCCTTCCCTGGCCGGCTTGGAAGGAATATGTCCTCAGCAGGGGACCATGAATATTCAGGCACCTCCCCCCTCCCAGGGAGGGGTGGGGCTGAGATGCCAGAAAAGGTCGGTGCTCAGTCTTCACCCCTTACAGACCAACCTGCTTCCCACCTTCTTGATTTCTGACTCTTTGCTGCCTTTCACAGGTCGGAACATAAACCATTTCATCTTTTCAACCCTGTTTGGAAACTACACCAGAAATTTGAGCTCTAAGTCACTACTTTGAGTAGTAGTCCATCTTTCCCTGAACCAAGGATACTTAATTTTTACGCTTAAGTTTCAGGTGTCAGCTTATAAATACTCTTTCCTTCTTCTCGCTCTCCAGAATGGAAAGGATTTTATAGAGCAGGATGAGTTAGTCCAAGCGCCGTATTTCATGCTCTCTCAGGGCGGTGAGAGTATTTGGAGCTGTAGAATCTAAGCATTGCCACCAACAGCTTTGAACCTCGGGGCAGGCAGAGGTGTGGAGGGGTAGTCAGTTTTCAGTAAATGGTGGTCAAAGTCCTTGCGTTGTTAAGTGGTGGAAACACAGAACCCTGATGTTCAGAGATGCCCATTTCTAGGCACCGGGGGTGGGGTGGTGGGCAAGGGGATTGCTGCACTCCCAGAGCCCGATTTCTAGGTGAAGAGACAGATGGTAAACAAGACAACACATAGGATTTCTCTTCACATACTTGAGGGAGATGGTCTGAGAGCCTTCCAGCTTGAAACTTTGCAGATCCATACTCTGACCCATGACAACAGCTAAAGCTTCTTGCATAAGACTGATCGCTTTGCATTTTCATAGTACTTTTGCCTTTCATGCCTCCTTGTCCTTTTTCCTCGGAGCCCCTTGGGCCCATTTGGCCCTAAGAATGCATCTGGAATTTGAAGTCAGCTGCATGTTCCCCACATGGCGTTGCCTCACCCGGGTCTGACCGTGTGTGACCCGCTCACGTGTCGGAGCTCAGAGCAAGAGCCCCTTTTTTTGGTGGCATCCTGATTGGTTTCCAGAGATGACCTGGAGCAGACCTTTGCACACTTTTTCTGTGAAGGGCCAGACAGTAAATAGTTCAGGCTTTGAGGCCATAGGATCTCTGTTTAATCTGCTCTACTCTGCTGTCAGAGCATGAGAGCAGCCACAGGCAGTTCAGTAGTGAATGATGTGGCCGTGTCCCAATAAAACTTTATTTACAGCAGGCACTGGGCTGGATTTGGCCCCATGGTTTACAGATAAGTGTGGCTTTTCTTGATGTCTAAACCAGTACCCGGGGAGGAAGTAGAAACACAATGGATGCTGAACAACACTGGGGTTAAGGGCACCGAGCACCCCGCCCCCCCCCATACCCCACACCATTGAAAATCTGTGTATAGCTTTAGACTCCCCAAAACTTTTTTTTTAAGTGTTTGTTTATTTTTGAGAGAGAAAGAGAGAGAGACAGAGCATGAGTTGGGGGGTGGGTGCAGAGAGAGAGGGAGACACAGAATCTGAAGCAGGCTCCAAGCTCTGAGCTGTCAGCACAGAGCCCAATGTGGGGCTTGAACTCCCAAACTGTGAGGTCATGACCTGAGCTGAAGTTGGACACTTAACCGACTGAGCCACCCAGGCGCCCCCCCAATACATGATTTTCTTAAGATAAAGTAAGTTAAATGAAAATTATAAGGAAGGGAAAATAACATTTACGGCACAATACTATATAAAATGCATGTATAAGTAGACCCATGCATTTCAGAGTTGCTCAGGGGTTAACTGTAATAATTTTTATGTACAAATAATCTCTACCTGTTACATGAGTTTTTGTGTAAATTTTGATCATAAGGAATTTTTTTATAACCTATGGTGTAGTTTTCTCCTAGAAATAGCTGCACTGGTGGCTGGATTTAGAACAAAAGCAAATTGTCACATTGGTAACTTTTAGTGGAAGTGTTCTAGAGTGGTGATATTTCACATGTATTAAATGGGATTTTTTTTAACTTATGAAAATTCTGAGATATTCAAAAGTCAAGAAAATAATAAATTGAGTTACCATATTCAAATCATACATATACATATTTGGAGTATGCACCTCTAAAATTACCATATACAAATCATATGTATATGTATTTAGAGTGTGTCTCTAAAAATGGAATTTTTTTCATAATTACAGTGCTATTGGCATAACTTGTAAAATTTATAGCAATTCCGTGTGGCCTCTGCCACCCAGTCCATAATCATACTTTTGTGATTGTCTCAAAAATGCCTTTTTTGAGTTGGTTTGTTCAAATCAGAGTCCACATTAAACTTTGGTTGTGAGGTCTCTTAAGTTTCATAATTCAGAACAATCTAAGACCCCTCCTTTCTTTAATGCTTCTGTCTCTGAGCCACTTGTCCTACAGAATGTTCCACATGCTAGATTTGCTTTCTTGTGTGCTTGTATGGATCTTGGTTCATAACAGTATTTATTGGTTATTTACGCCATTCTACTGTATATAAAAGTTGTAAAATGATACTAGTATTCTTATTAACAGAATACTGAATGGAATTTAAGATTTTCTGAGAGCTCTCTTTCTCCAAATCCCACTAAAGATGTGCTATTACCATGTTCTGAGGGCACTTGAAGGAAGTCCATTTTCCTCTGTAGATCCAGCAATTTAATTACAATTAGATAACCTCTGTTTGCTTACTGTCTCTACAAGGATTGCTTTGCTTCTTTTTGATTTGTTTTTTTTGAATATGTGAAGCACTTAGTTTTCAAAGGCAAACTTTGTAAAAAGTGTAAAAGTCTCATTCTGTCTTTGTCCCCGTCAGAATCTCTCCTTCCATCATTATAGCTATTATTTATTATTATTACTTTTAAAATTTGTTTTAAAGTTTATTCTGAGAGAGACCGAGCACGAGCAGGGGAGGAGCAGAGAGAGAGGGGGAGAGAGAGAATCCCAAGCAGCCTCTACACAGTCAGCATAGAGCCCAATTTGGACCTTGAACCCAAGAGCCAGACACTCAACCAACCAAACCACTCAGGCACCCCATCACTATTTTTTAAAATTCATTTTTGATTTATCCTTTGGTGTTTCTTTTTGCAAGTATCAGCAAATAAGTATAAATTTTTCTATTCTCTTTTTTTCTTGAAAGGTAACATCCTCTATCTAATGTTCTGAACTTCGCTTTGTCACTGAGAAATGTGCGCAGAGATCACTCATTCTTACTAGTTCATGAAACTCTCTCCCATCCCTTGAGACAGCTGAGTAGTAGTCCCTGGGTCAGTGTGTCGTGACTGATACAGCCCCTGACTGATGGCTACCGAGTTCCTTCCAGTCTTTTGCTTTGAATATTAATACCACAAGGCATAATCCTAGGCACAAGTCATTTTCTGTTTTACCAGTGCATCTTGGGGAATACGTTCTAGAATCTCAGTTTCTATGTAAAGGGTAAACGGACGTGAGATTTTTGTAGATCCTGCCAAATTCTTCACAGTGGCTGTAGCCCTTACAGTCCACCAGTTACGAACAAGAGTCAGAAGGCTTTTTAAAGCTAACGGGAAGCTTATCTGTTGGTTATGGCATACATTTTATGGAGAACATGAGTTTTCCCCCATGAGGAGAAGGATACGGAGTCTAGAGAAATACTTCCGTCTTTACTGAGACTGGGTTGGAAGACATCTGTTGCTCGCAGAACTGCTCTGAGGAAACCCTGGAAATATGGCCCGTCTGTGTGAACAGATATTGGAGTTTGAGGGCCCTTGCACAAGAGGAAATACTTCTGCTTTTTGTCACAACTTAGGACTTTGTTTGGGGACATCCTCTTTGGAAGTGGCTACATCCACCCTCTGCTCAGAGAGGAAGGCTGTGGGGAAGCAGGGCGATAGTTGATAGACTATGAGAGCACGTGAACAGTAGAGTCCTGCCTGCGGAGGCTTTAGAACAGAAGTGAGCCGCTGTTTCCTGCTGCCTGGGCTGGGAGGCCATTGTGGTCCTTCGAACCCCCTTTTCCTCTGCCCCCCTTGGGAAATCTAGCTGATCACCAGAAGGCTTTTTTGTTGCTTTGTTTCTTTAACTCTTGAGGAAGTGAAGGGAGTAATCGCCTCATTGAATGAGGCGTTGTGCAGCTGGGCTGGCCACTCAGGGACCACTGTCAGCCCCCCGGCCCCGCGATGCTTACTCCAAGCCGCACAGGCACGTGCTCAGAACGGTGCGTGGCACGGAGTTGGTGCTCAGTGCTCGTCCGCTGGGCGGAAGCAGCGTCCTTCCTGCTGTGAGGCCGGGCCTGAGTCCACAGCCCCAGGTCAGACCGCCTCAGAGCACATCCCAGCTCTCCCGCCCGAGCACTAGGTGGGTGCGTCACGTACGCTCTGTGCTTCTGTTTCCTAATCTGTAAACCTGGTCCCGCAGCAATCACGGCGCCTTGGAGGAGAGGTTAGAGGAGCGCCACGCGGCCCGAGGGGGGCTGTATTGGAGGGGAGGCATGGGGGCCCTCAGAGACGCGGAGCTCCAGGAGGGAGGCGTCGAGGGGAGAGCCAGCGTTAGAGGAGAGGCACGGTGGTCGGGGCAGGGACGCACTTGCTCGGTCAGCGGTACTTGGCGTGCTTTTTACACGACTGAAGTGCTGCTGTCGTCACATGCTTGTTGTGTAGCTCTGTGTCGCCACCTCCTAGGAGGGACCTCTGACTGCTGCCGGAAGACCACTGGCCCTGGGCCCCACATCTGCTGTGGTCCAGCTCTCTGATCTTCTGCGTAAGTGACCTCATTTCTCAACTCCCGTGCCTCACCTGTGCAGTGAGGACGGTGACAGGACCGCCCTCGGGAAGTCCTTGGTGAGGGATATATGTTCGTTCGGCCCTTTGTAACCCGAGGACCTGACTGCTGGCCAGGCGCCAGTGCATCTAGAACTGAAACAGCCTGGCATCGCTTAAGGGAGGGATGTGTAGGCAGTGGTATCCCGTGCCTTTGGGTTCCTGAAGGCCGGGGGTTCAGAGGAAGCCATGGGGTTGGATTTTGCTTTTCCTCCTTGGGATAGTTCTCAACAGCTGGCCATAGTCCTGTTGTCGGCCCTTGACACGGTTTGGTATAAGCCCTTGGCAGCTCCTCTGGTGGCGGTGCTTCCCAGCAGCCCCTGGTCTCCATGCCTGTGGAAGCCTTGGAGACCCAAGATGTCACTGAAGAGGGGAGTCAGCTTTTTGTTTTTTTTTTTTTTTTAATTTTTTTTTTTTCAACATTTATTTATTTTTGGGACAGAGAGAGACAGAGCATGAATGGGGGAGGGGCAGAGAGAGAGGGAGACACAGAATCCGAAACAGGCTCCAGGCTCTGAGCTGTCAGCCCAGAGCCTGACGCGGGGCTCGAACTCACGGACCGCGAGATCGTGACCTGGCTGAAGTCGGACGCTTAACCGACTGCGCCACCCAGGCGCCCCAGCTTTTTGTTTTTTAAAGTAGGTTCTGTTCCCAGTGTAGGGCTTGAACACAGAGCCCTGAGGTCCAGAGTTGGATGCTTTACTGACTGAACCAGACAGGTGCCCCAGGTGGTTTGATTCACTTGTTCACTTTGATGACAGACTAGATGTATGGAGCTCCTGTTATGTGCAGAGGGGTAGGGGTAACAAAGTGAGTAATGCGCTCCATGGTCTCGTGGAATTTATGGTCTCAGAGGGAAGCTTTTAGGCAGTTTTAGATCCACCAGCAAGATCTGGGGAGTTGAGGAGTTGGCCTCATGTACGTGTGCCATGGAATCCCGGTTCGGGCCAGATGGACACTTGTCTCTATCCCGCTATAGCACTGTGCCTCTCAGTGCACCCGTGACAAACTAATCATCTATATGGAAAGATTTCTTTGTCTTGTTTGGGATTTTAAAAGTTGGTTTTATTTTTTTAGCTTTTAGCAATTGCTGGACCTTGAAATGACTCTTTTGCCCAGTGGGGTCCCTCTGCATCTTAAAGATCCTATTTATGTTTTTTTGTGTGTTTGTCTTGAGGCGGGCACTTGTTGGGATGACCACTGTTGTATGTAAGTGATGAATCATGGGAATCTACTCCTGAAGCCAAGAGCACACTACGTACACTGTATGTTAACTAACTTGACAATAAATTGTATTACAAAAAAATGATCCTATTTATGGATTGGAAATGGAATTTCTCCCTAAGGGGTATGCTCAGTGCCCAATAGGACTTAATCCTGTTAGAATTTGATAAACTGATTCTAAAATTCATATGGAAGAGTGATAGCCCCAAAATAGCCAACTTAGGAAGAACTGGTGTGGGGACTTGTGGATGGATATTCTAAGTATAAAGATTTAAGCAGTCTGGTGTTGGTGCCAGAAGAGAGAGATCAGTGGGAGTCCCCAGAAAGTCATGTGGATGTGTGGGAACATCATATGTAATAGGGATTACAGGCGCACCTGTTGAATGTCCAACATTGGTTGAATGTCCAACTCTTGATTTCCGTATCAGGTCATGATCTCATTGTTCGTGGAGTTGAGCCCCATCTCTGGCTCTGTGCAGACAGCGCGGGCCTGCTTGGGTTCTCTCTCTCTCAAAAATAAGTAAACTTAAAAAAAAATTGGTAAGGGGCCATTTGGTGGCTCAGTTGGTTAAGCATCTGACTTTGGCTCAAGTTGTGATCTCGTGGTCCGTGAGTTCAAGCCCCGTGTTGGGCTCTGTGCTGACAGCTCAGAGCCTGAAGCCTGCTTTGGATTCATGTCTCCCTCTCTCTCTCTCTCTCTGCCCCTTCCCTGCTCACTCTTTGTCTCTCTCTCTCAAAAATAAGTAAACATTAAAAAAAACTTAAAAAAACAAACAGGGATTGCAGATGGATAGGGAAAGAATGTTCTAGTCAGCCAGCAGTGTTGGGGCAAGTTGGCTTTCCATATGGAGTCAAGTTAAATTCTTTATGTCCTCATAATAAATTCCAACTGGATTAAAGATCTAAATGTAAGAAAAAAATTTTAGTAAAGGAAAAAATATACTTCTATCTGATAAAAAAAAAAAGAAAAATTTTAGAAATGTTAGAAAAATATCTTAGGTGAGGAGGGTTTTCTTAATAAGCTTGACATAGAAATAGGAAGTCAAAAAATAGCTATTTATGATTACATCAAAAGGTAAAACTTCAGTGTGATAAAATAATAGCCAACATTTCACGAACCTTTAAAAAACATCCTTTGAGATGCTCATTCTGCCATTTTCCAGATACGGAAATGGAGGCACAGAGTGGTTAAGTAGTTTGCTCAGAGACACACAGGTAGCCAGTGGAGGGGCTGGGCTGTAAGCCTGGGCAGTGTGATCCCGGCCGGTGCCCTTCACTGTGCGAGCCGCTGCTTCACATAAAAGACTGCCACAGGATGGCGGGGGACGCTTCTTTTGTCCGTTTGGCAATGCCGAGTGAGCTGCTGTTCTAAGAGCCTGGCTGGGAGCCACTTGGGTCTCTGGCCTCCTGGAGCTTATGCAACAGCAGGAAGTAGGGCTGACAGAGGTCATGAACAACTACAGGTTTGTCAGAAACTGGCAGCCGAGTAGTCATATAGGCACAAGATATAAACGAGAAGTTCACAGAAAGGGAACCCCGGTGGCCGTGAACAGATTTAAAAAAAAAAGCAATCTCTGCCATGGTCCAGGAAATGCAAACAAAAATAATCAGACTGGTAAGGGAGAAAACGTTTGACCTTTCAAGGTATTGGCTAGAATGATGGGATGTGGGCGCACCCAGTGCCCCCTGCCCCTCAGCAGTGTCTTGAGAGAGCACGTGCTGGGAACCTCCCGTCTCCTCCCAATAGATAATAGATGCTAGACATGGACCAAACCCAAGTTCATCTGCCGGATGTGGGGAGAGGGTTTTTTCCAGAGGCAGCCATACGGGGAGATGGGAGAGCAAGCCTCAGGCCACCTGCTGGAAGGAGGTGAGAGGGAAGGAAGTCCCAGAATTGAAAGGCAAATGAGAAAGGGGTGGGGGTGGGGTTAGAGGTCACTGCTGTCTTAGTAGTCCCGCTAACCCTTCTGTTCTGGGTTTCAATCCCCACTGTCTTTTGATCATTCTTTGCTCTTGAGGGAATTGGGAAGATCACCCGTCTTCTTACTTCCTGCTGAAATGGGGCAAAGATCCCGGTTAGAGGAATGGAAACCTGCTCTTGTGTAGGCGTATTCTTTAGTTCCATGTTGAAACCCAGCATCCTGCATTAGCAAGAGTTTTGTTCCTTGATTATTCGTTCTTGTACCATATTTGGTCTTATTTCATCTGAGCCTCATGGGAGCCTTGTAGCTGGGTAGCTTCAGACCAGTCCTCCTGAGGTAGGTTCAGGTCTGTCAGAGGCCGGCTGCTGTTGCAAGTGGGTTTCTTTTGGATGTTGTCCTTGCTGACAGCGGGTGGGTGGGGCCTGTGGATTCGGTAAGAGAGTGATGAGTCCCGTAGTTTCGCAATTTAAGACTACTTTGCTTGTAAAATAAGTCCACATTTGACAAACTTGGCCTAATTGTTTACGTAAGCATAGCAGGAATAGTGATTGGTCTTTTTTTAAATCTGCTTTGCTGGAACTTTTCATAAGGAATTTCAGATTGAACTTTCAACAGCTTTTTGAGGCTCAAAAGACAAGCCAAATACTTGCCATCAGACTTTGCCTGGAACACCTACAGATTTGGGTGAATTCCTCTCTTTGAGGTCTCCAAAATATCTTGAGTTTCCTGCACCTGACAGGAACCCTGTAAGCAAGCTATCAGACTGAGTTTTCTAAGGGGTTTCAGTGGCTCCATGAAGTCACCCTTAATTCCTTAAAGCTGTCTGGGCATATCTGAGTCTATGCATGTTGTCCCTTAAATGTGACATTGCGGTCAAACCTTTAGTAATATAACCAGTGTTTCTAATTGCATTCTGTCATAAGGAGATCAGTTTCTTACTGAACTTATGTAAATAAATACATTGCCATGAAAATAAGAATAGTCACTGAGGAAAAAAAAATAGTCACTGAGAGTTTCCGAACCCTGGAGGGATCAGGTTGGGAGAAAAATATAAATGTTTCATATTTGTTTACAAAGGAATATTTTACCAAATTTCTGTAAGTCACAGCCTTAAATCTGGAAGAGCAAACAGAGAACCAGCAATGTTCCAAACAAGAATCTGTCTGGATGCAGTTTTCCTGTTAGTTCAAAGTCTCCATCAGAAACAAAGGACTCTCAGCTGTAGGAAGGCTGCCCTCAGCCCTCAGCCGCCAGCAGGGATTGCCCTGACTGAAGACAGCCGCCTTGCCAAGGGCATGCCCTCTACCCCACTGGTCACAACCAATGGCCTTAGTGTAGGATATTCTGAAGGGTAATCCAACTTCTAGAACTCCTCAGAGAATCAGCTATGAGGTTTGTTATTGTACCACTGCTCAACTTCTGTCTGATCTTGCACTCTTAGTCTCTCTTCTCTTTCCCAGGTGTTGATCACTCCCTAGTAGACTTTTTTTAAGATTTTAAATGTTTATATATTTATTTTGAGAGACAGAGTGAGTGCAGGCAAGGAGGGGCAGAGAGAGAGAAGAGAGCAAATCCCAAGCAGCTCTACGCTGTCAGCACAGAGCCCAGTGGGCAGGGCTCGAACCCAGGAACCGTGAGATCATGACCTGTGCCGAAAGCAAGAGTCAGACGCTTAACCGACTGAGCGTCCCCAGACTATTTACATACTAGTTCTCCACAGTCTTAGTCCTGACCATGTACAAAGTTCCTTTCCAGATTCCTTTCTCACGGACCTTCTGCAGCTTTACAGAATTGTTTCCCCTATTATTTCCAGTAAACCAGCAACTTTAAATTAGCTTTAATTCCGAATAATTCCCCAAAGATCATGTGAACTTTGGGGCACCTGGGTGGTTCAGTCGGTTAAGTGACCAACTTCGGCTCAGGTTATGATCTCACAGTTTGTGATATCGAGCTCCACGTCAGGCTCTGTGCTGACAGCTTGGAGCCTGGAGCCTGCTTCGGACTCTGTGTCTCCCTCTCTGTCTCTGCCCCTCTCATGCTCTGTCTCTGTGTCAGAAATAAACATTATAAAAAAAACATTTTTTTAAAAAACACTTGGGTTAGTTTCTGTTTTTCTGAGTTTTAGAATGCCTCATTTTTACAAATGTCTTTAAACAAACTAAGTAGAGATCTTTTACAAATTAATTTTAGCAATACCACGCAAAGGTAGAGAAAGTAGCTCACATTTACAACATACATGGACACACACATAAATACACGAACAAGATGCAAACATCTTAAAGGCCCAACTTCCAGATATCTCCCTTTTACAAACCTAATTACAAGATGGTATTATATAATTAATGGATTTGTTAATTGGTCGTTTTTCTCCAGAGTCTAATGAATATTGTGGCCAAGCAGTGTTGCAAAAAATGATTGCCCAGTTTTGGAGAAGGCAGCCCAAAGGGCTGTGTGTGGGGGAATCAAATGGTTACGTCCCTTTTTCCAAGTAGAACATAGCAGGTCTCATTCAAAGATACCAAAGCTATAGCAACACACAAATGAAATGAAGCCCAGAATGGCTTGGTGAGTGTTGGTTCCTCCCAGAAGTCAGGGCTTCATGAATGGAACAAAATAGTTTCCTAGTTTCTGGTTCTTCCTGAAAGTCTGAGTTCCACTGACTGAACCAAATTGCTTCCTCACCCGCCTTTTTTCTTAAGAAAGGGAGGCCGAGAGAACCCAGCCTCCCTATTCAGAGACAGCTGAAGGGGAGGAAGAAATCTAAGAGCCAGACCAAATGGGAGGAAGAAATGAGCTCATGTGCCATCTGATACGAAGTACTCGCTAAGAGATGTCTGTCGAAATCGAACCCCTAAACTGTTGCCTTGCCACGAGATTTAAATTAAGCACGGGAGGTTGGCTGCACCCAGTCAGGACGGGGCCCCAGGGAGGGACCCTTGGGCAGAGAGCCCAGGCAGCTGCCTGGACCCATCTCTGGCCTCCGCTACTGGCTGGGGGCCAACGAACCACCAGCAAAGAGCTCCCAGCTGGCTCGCCAGATCTGAAGCCGAACCCAAGTTCATCTGCCCAGTGTGCAGCAGAGACTGGGACATGAAGCCAGCCGCAAGGAAGGGATGTATTCGAGGGGCAAACCTCAAACCCGCCTGCCGGAAGAAGGAGAGTCTAGAACTACAAGGGCAGGTGAAAATGAAAAGGCCTGGCTAAAAAGTCACAGCTGCACTTACCAGGCCCGTTAACCCACTGGCTGCTGGTTCAGGCATAAACTCTGTGCTGTTTGTAAGATGCTGGGAAGACCTCCCCCTTTGTCTCCTGGGAGTTCTCCACACGACGTGACATCACCACAGATGGAATGCAGAAGCAGTTGTCTTCCATTAAGCCAGACGTTAAAGAGATTTGCAAATGCGTAAAACAATGCTACTCTCCTAAGCTTTTTTTTTTCTTTTCTGAAAATACAGTTGTTTTTCATAAAAACATGTTAGCAGGAGATAGGTTTGTTATTTTTAGGAAGAATAAACATTATAAAGTTTCTTAGTCTAAATTTACAACGTTGTGAATCTTAAAGGATATAACTCACATCAACAAATCTTTGGAGCCCTTAATGTTTACTAGTGTCAGGGGGTCCCAAGACCAAAGTGAGAGCCACTGTTTGGAGCGGTGCTTTCCAGAGTGCAGCCGGCAGTGCGTTCATGATTTAGGAGACTAACTTTGTGGGCTATGATAAGCTTTTAAAAAAGGGTGAGGTGGAATGAAATCCAGAAGAGAAGGACTACACTGCACATAAGGTTAAATACAGTTTCGTGGAACTATTATTTCAGTCTTTTATCTACGCGTGTATGTGTGTACAGAAGTGTAATGCTAAGTGGGTTTCTTGGTGGGGATCGTGGGCAAAGTGCTTGTAAAAAGAAACTTGCACGTATGGTGGGAAGGCATGTCCAAGTGTATTCGATCCTGCATCTTGGGCAATAATTTGAAAATAACCTTAGTATCCATATAGACAGAATGGCTACATAAGATGTGGAAGAATGATTTGATTAAATCCTGTGTGGCACTTGAAAGAAATGGATTAGATGAGAAGCAAACTCAAAGTATTAAATAACTTTAAGATAACATGTAATGTTCTTGGACGCATATATAAACTCAAAGCCATTTTAGAATGGATCGAAAAGGATGCACGGCCCATTCACGAAGCTGGTTGTCTCTGGGGAGTGGACTAGAGATGACAGGCAAAGGGGATTTCAGCAAAATCTATCGTTTTATTTTGAAAGGCTTTCCTGGTTTTGTTGCCCCTCAGTTATTGGTGGGAACATGAGTGTTTGTTAATCTTCTTTTCTGTAGCAGGCAGACAGATCCTGCAAGACAGAAAACCAAATAAATCAAAATCCTGGATATAGATTTTGCAAAAATTAGATCAGTAGCCCGTTGTAATCCAGAAAATACGGGATCCTAATTACTTGGGCAGCAGATACTTGTGGTCTCGCTAGTATGCCACAACTGTGTTAAATTCCTCTGGGGACACAGCAGACCAGACATTGGTCCCTGTTCTTGGGGCATTTCGTGTAGGAGGGGATTCGTGCTTGATTTGGGTGTTGGCAGTGTGCCAGGCTCTGACCACTTAGTATATGTTAGTATTCCTCCTTCATGACAGCCGAGTGTCGCAGGTTCTCTGTTACCTGCATTTTATACGGGGAGAAACTGAGGCTTACAGAGCTTCAGTATTCGCTCACTAGCACGGCCAAAAGCTTGGGAAGATGGAATGTCCCAAGTCGATGCGGGCACATCTTTTAAGGTCCTCTGTTTCAGCTTACCTGGGTTGAAAAGCAAATATACAAATAATGTTTAATGATTCTGGGACAGGTCAGCAGGACATAAAATCCAGAAACAGTCCTGCAGTGTCATTATAGCCAAGAGTTTTACATGTTTGCCCATTAAACTTTTTTTTTTTTTTTTTTTTAACCTGGTCATTTTAACAAGAATCTGAACTTGTTTCAGTGCTTCAGCTGAACTGCTTTCAGTGCTCTGTCTTGGAGACAGCGTTGCAGGCAGGGGAAAAGCAGAAAAACTGAGGGAAATCGGGGCGGGCAGTGCATTTCTCATGCAAGGACTTGGCTGTGTCTAAAGAGTGTTTCCAGTTGTGTAGCTATTGGAGTTTGCAGGTAGAGTGGGGGAGAGGCATTGCCCTTACTCCGTCTCACTCTTTCTTTCTCAGGAGTACTTCTTGCAAGCAGAACTGACGAGTAATGTGTTGAAGACCGGGGTGGTTCGCTGCTGTGTGGGGCAGTGCAACAACGCCATCCCTGTGGACACTGTGCTCACCATGAAGAAGCTCCCCATCACCTACGTATGTGCTCTTGGCAGCAGGTTTAGCCTTCCATAGAATCTCATTCAGTCATTTGCATCTTATTGCACGTGAGCTGTGTGCTGATCTGGGTCGAGATAAAAGAGTCTGTATAATCCTTGTTAGGCGCTTTTCATAAGGCACAGGCGATGTCGGGTCTATGGCTGTGGCAGAGGTGGAATAATCGGGAGTCAGGCTGTGTGGCAGAGGCCGGGAGCTTGGGTTGTGGCCACTTAGAGGACAGCTGTTTGCCTGGAGGGCCCGGTTCAGCTTTCCTCGGCCCTTCATCCCTTGCCTTGATCGTTTCTGGTTTCTGCTCTGCGGGAATCGAGAGAGTTGAGTCTAGTCTAGATAGTCATGCTCCGGGATAGGTTGTTACCTCAGAGGTTTGCACGGGTCTGGAAACATCAGAATGATAATGCACAGTTTCTTGGTGGAAAGCCCCTGTCCTTCGATCGGCCGCCTCACCTCTTTTTTTACCCCTCTCTCTGCAGAGCAACAGGAAGGAGAACAAGGGCGGCTACCTCTGCCACTCGTGTGCAGAGCAGCGCATTGGGCCGCTGGCCTTCTTGACGGCCTCCCCCGAGCAGGTGCACTCCATGGAACGCACCATCGAGAACATAGTGCTGCCCAGACACGAAGCCCTGCTCTTCCTCGTCTTCTGAAAGCCACGGGGAGCTTTCTCCACGGTACAGAATGCCTTGTGTGGATTCCAGTTACTTGAAGAAAGCCAGTGAGGGGTGGGGTTCTCACTCACCTGAGACTCTGAATTTGCTCACAGAGCATTTTTTGAGGAATACAAAGCCAACGAGAGTTGGACCTGCCATTTCTCCATTCCTTGTAGGTAGCCCGTTTCCACTGCCCCTCCTCTGTGCGCATCAGGCTGGGGACGTGGGGGTGTTCTTTTGATAAAAAAACAAAACATTTTATGTATTTAAACTTTTATTACAAGATTTCAATTAAACAGGCATTGTAGCACTGGCATACCACTGTGTGACACCTTGGCCTCAGCCCTGTTGTTTTTGAACTTTCTCCAACTTACTCTTTTCCACACCTCTGTCACTGCTCCCATGAGACACCAAGCAGAGTATGACACTTAACTTCCAGGGTGGTAACTGACAGGTCAAAAAAGAGATTTTTGTGCCGTGGGGACTCAACATATGTGTGAGACAAGGTGTGTGCCTTTGTCATTACACGGGGTTCACGGTTTAAACGGGGAAGCAACACAGTGCACAGAAAGGCAAGCAGAAAGTGACAGTAGCCAGGCTCGTGTTTCCCACAGGTAGAGCTGAGGATCAGGAAAACTCGAGAGAAGTGGAATGTTGTCTGGCCAGTGGGGGTTGGCAGGGGGAGGGGGTCCAGGGAGAGGGGGGACCTCGGTGCCCGGTTCACTGCCTGGGGCTACTGGGTGGATGTTGTAAGAAAGCTGTGCGTACAGAAACCAGTGACAAAAATCACATCGTCTAGACGTACATGGATCTGGTGTTTTTACGTTTTTGCCACACAGCACGTCAGGGATGCAGATGGCAGGTAGGGGAGCTGGCGCAGCGTGACCCAGAGAGCTCGCCGCTCCTGGTCTCAGCCCACCAAGCGGCGTCCTGGAGCGGGCCTCGTAGCTTCACTTGTCGCGGCCTCCCCTTAGCCTCTTCCATCAGCCTGGTGGCGCTTAGAGTGCAGGCCGGTGAGTAGAGCAAGCGTGCTGTCGGATCGGGCCCAGGGTGCTCTGGAAGGGTGGACACCAAGCTAATGTTTGCATACTGAGGGGCGTTCTCAGAACGGGACCTGAACACAGAGGGGGGAGACTTCCGTGGAAGGGGGACGGGGCTGTTTCATCCCCTCGGCCAGGGTTCCCGGCCTAGCTGTAATGAATGCCTCATGGATGACTTGGAATAAAAGAGCCAGTGAAAGGAATTTGGATTGGTCACAATTTTCACTGTCCTTCCGAGGAGGGATGGGGGGAGGGGGGTAGCAAGCAAAGGTTCATGAACGTGTTTTCTGGTAATGAAGTTGTGACAGCCAGAGAGAAAGCAGCTTATCTGCTGGAGCTGTAATTGACTCACTGTACCTTCCTCGAGCACCTGCTGTGTGGCAGGTGCCATGCTAGTGGGTGTACAGACTCACAGTGTGGTCCCTGACTCCCAGAGACTGCGAACGAAGTGTGATCTCAGTCTGGGGTGGACCGGCCTTGGAGGGAGGGCCTCACAGGTCCTCGGGGACTGGCCCGGCATCCTTACCAGAGCTGAGGTTGGATGGCTGCCCAGCTAATGGGACAGATAGTCAGCTTTTAAAGAATGGAAGAATTTTCTAGGCAGAAGGAACAGCAGGAAGGACAAAAAGGAAGTGTGTGGTAATGGCATTGACAGAGCAAAAGGTCAGTCAGTACTAGCATTTTGCGACTGGTTTTGAAAAGTAACAAAAGCTAGGAATATTAATACTGGTATTTAATTTTTCAAGCGTTAAAAATTGACACTAAATATCTGGTGTGTTTCAAATAGGCATTTTTTACATGCCCAGTAAAAATACAAAAGTGTTAAATATCAATTGTCATTTTTCTTAAAATTGTTTTTAATGTTTCTTTTTTATTTTTGAGAGGGAATGAGAGCATGCGTGTGAGTGGGGGAGGGCCAGAGAGAGGGAGACACAGAATCCAAAGCAGGCTCCAGGCTCCAAGCTGTCAGCACAGAGCCTGATGTGGGCTCGAACCCATGAACCATGAGATCATGACCTGAGATGAAGTTGGATGGTTAACTGACTGAGCCACCCAGGTGCCCCAAAAATAGAGTCTTTAAAATAAGAGGCTTTCATGATTTTATTTAGTTGTGAATGGTTTTTTGTGCAAGATTTTCTGTACTTTTTTTTTTTTAAACCACATTAACTGGGAAAAAATAAGGAACATAGTTATAAGCTAGTTCCAGATATTTTACTTTGGTTAATTAATTTTTTATTGATTTCTCTTATTTGATAACTTAGAGGAGACCTTTGTGAATTCTTTTAAGAATCTTCAATCTATTGATAGCTCATTTCAAAGAAAGCATTTCTGATTTGTCTTCATCTTTGATTGTATCATGTATGTAGAGAACCTGATGCAGTTACCCATATAAAAATGAATGCTGTTACATTTAGAAGGTATTTGAAATAAGTGTTAAAATACCACACTGTATCATAGACCCATGCATTGGTTTGTCCTTCATGTGATTATACTTAAGACCTATATCAGATTTTAGATTTCTTTTTTTTATTAAAAAAAATTTTTTTTAATATTTATTTTTGAGAGGGAGAGCACAATCAGGGGAGGGCAGAGAGGGAGACAGAATCAGAAACGGGGGCCAGGCTCTGAGCTGTCAGTACGGAGCCCAGTGTGGGGCTCGAACCCACAAACTGCGGGATGACGACCTGAGCCAAAGTTGGACACTTAACTGACTGAGCCACCCAGGCACCCCTCAGATTTTAGATATCTAAAAAGGTAATGAGATGATTGGTATTAGGACACTCTAAAATATTCATTGATAGGTATTGTAAAATATCACAGAATAGCAGTAGCTGAGAGTGCGGTCACTGATGGTGTGAAGCTGAAGGAGATGCTTGAGTAAATCAGAGGCATCTGTGTGGCCAGAGTATGTGCACAATGGTAGCTGGCTAGCGGGGGCCGGGTGGGGGGTGAGGGCCAGATGGCCAAGGGCCTTGAACAGCAGGCCAGGGAGTCTGAGTGTTATTTGGAAAAATTAGGAGGAATCACTGAAAATTTTAAGACTGCAGATTGTTTTTCTAGGAAGGATGTTCCAGTTGTAGATTGGAGGATGTTTTACAAAGGTCAGCTAAATTAAAATGTTATCTTAGCACAGGGCTATGCTCGACTATGGGACTCAAGTGGACAGGTGAGGAGTGCTGGTGACTAGATTAGCGGTTCTCAAAGTGTAGTCCCCAGATGAGCAGCATCAGCATCACCTGGGAACCTGTTGGAAATTACACATTCTTGGTCTGGATCAGAAACTGTCACATTGAGGCTCAGCAGTTGGTATTTAACAAGCCCACAAGCGATGCTGTTGCATGCAGAATTTTGAGAACTCTTATTCTAGATATTAAGGTAAAACCAATAGGACCCTGAGAGTGTTTAGATGGGGATGGACTGTGACAGGATCTCAGGGGGATTTCCTGTTGCTTGGCTTGCCAGCCACAGGACCTCAGGGGGACTTCCGGTCGTCTGGCTCGCCAGCCACAGGACCTCAGGGGGACTTCCGGTCGTCTGGCTCGTCAGCCGCAGGATCTCAGGGGGACTTCCGGTCGCCTGGCTCGTCAGCCACAGGATCTCAGGGGGACTTCCGGTCGTCTGGCTAGTCAGCCGCAGGATCTCGGGAGACTTCCGGTCGTCTGGCTCGCCAGCCACAGGATCTCAGGGGGACTTCCGGTCTTCTGGCTTTTTGCAAGGTAGATGAGAGCACCCTCCATTATGACAGAACATGGGAGGTGTAATAGGTTTGTGAACACAATGATGACTTCAGTTTTGGACATGTTGAATTTGGGGTACTTGTGAGAAATTCAAGTAGAATTGTCCAGGAAGTTGGTGGGGAAATGGGTCTATACTTCAGCAGATGGCCTTGGGCTGGAGCTAGAGATTTTAGGGTTGTCATTGTGTAAGTGGTGGTTAAGGTGGTGCAGTTTAAGGATCTTGTGTTTATTCCAGCAGAATATCGAGAAGAGCAGGGGTTTGAGAAGCCCGAGGAACACCAGGCTTGGGGTAAAGAAAGGAAGAGGATTTTTGGAGAGAATGATAACTGATGCCAAAAGAGAGAATTTAAGGGAGGAAGGAGCTTAGACAAAAGTGGTCATCAGCATCTGAGTCAAGTGAAGGCGGAGGGTTGTTTGACTGACACTCTGAAGTCAGTGTGGCATAGCATGGTCAGTTGCAGTGAGACCAGAAGCTGGTGGGCAGCAGGGTGTGGGTGGGGGGCTCCAGGGAACTTGGTGGACTAAACATGTCTTCTGAAACCATACAGAAATGGCATAAACCTGCAAGGGCAAAGAAAACAAAAAGGTGATAATAGGCACAAAATTTTGCAAGTTGGAAAGCAGATAAGTGAGTGGTAACTGACTCCACTCATCTGAGTAAACTGAGTCCTTGGCCCAAGAACTCTCAAAAGATGTGGGAATTGATGGCAGTGGGTTCTTTTGGAAGGAGAGTGTAAAGGTAGAACAAAACCCAGGAAGGTTGGTAGAAAGCTTATTTAAAAACCATTTCAATCTTCAGATTTTTTTGTTCTAGTCTGTGTAACTGGGCAGCTTTTCATCCTCAGCTGTAGCAGAAGACCAGAGGTTCAATCTCTGCAGAGGAACATGTCACATAAGAGACTAGGCATGGCTGCGGGCAGGGCCATAGTAAAAACAAGGCTGTTGTCTTAGTGAGCCCAGACTGCTATAACAGAATGCCAGAGACTGGGTGGCATATGAACAACAGGTGTGTATTCTTCACAGCTCTGGAGGCTGAAAGTCCAGGATCAGGGGTCCACAGATTCGGTGTCTGGTGAGACAGACACCTTGCCATGCCTTCCTCACATGGTGGGAGGCTTAAGGGAGCCTTCTGGGGTCTCTTTTATGACACTGATGCCATTCATGAGGGCTCCACCATCGTGACCTAATGACCTCCCAAAGGACCCACCTCCTAATACCATCCCCTTGGGGGTTAGAATTTCAACACGTGAATGTTGTACACACACAGAAATACGAACATGGTGGCACACATACTATAGGTGGGAGATTGCCCATTCCTTGGTTGGACTGTGTAACCAGCTTTAGCGGAAACACTGACAGTGGCATGAGGGGGTCCTAAGGAAATTGGCCAACCAGATTACCCACTGCCAAGAGCTAAGTCTTCAACCCCCACCCAAGTGCTCAGATTTTCAAGCACATTTTTAGTGCTCCACTCTTAAACAGTGGCAATAAACCAAGGATTGCCAGGCATCTGAAAAGAATCTCCAAGATGAAGGTTGGACATCAAAACAGTCAACCGACTTGGAGGAAACAGTCTGTGCAGGGAGAAGAAAACATCTGTATTTCTTAAACATATTAAGAGAATAAGAGAAGACAGTATATCTGGGAAATAACAGGATCGATATATATATACACACATACACCTGAATATTCAGAGACAAAAGTATGAAAGAAATAGAAAAAAACCAATAGAATTGTTGGAAGGATTGGGACACCTGAGTGGCTCAGTTGGTTAAGCATCCGACCTCGGCTCAGGTCATGATCTCACAGTCTGTTAGTTCGAGCCCCTCATCAGGCTCTGTGCTGTCAGTTCAGAGCCTGGAGCCTGCTTCGGATTCTGTGTCTCCCTCGCTCTCTGCCCCTCCCCCACTCTCTCTCTCTGTCTTTCAAAATATGAATAAACGTTAAAAATTTTTTAAAAAAAAAATGTTGGATAGATTGAGAAAATAATTTGGAAAGTAGAGCAAAAACAAAGATTGAGAAAAAAAGGAAATAAGTAGTTAGAACCAATATAAGAAGTTGAGCATCTGTAAAAGTTTCAGGAAGAGAAAGAGAGAGGCTGGGAAATTGTTTTTAAAAATCATGAAAATTACCCACAACCGAATATATGAGTTCCCAGATTCAAATGCTCAGCAAAATGGATTAAAGTAGATCTACAGTGAGGCTATCATGGTGAAAATTTAGAAACACCAGAGACAAAGATCGTAGAAGCTCCTGGAAAGAAGTCATCTACAAATCAAAATGTCTTCAGATTCCACAGCAACAGCACCGTGGAACTGTACCTTCAAAACTGGGGGGAAAGGATTTCCGACTTAGAATTCTACACCTAACCAGAGAATAAAGGCATTTTCACACAAAAGTTTTACTGACCAAGAAGCTGCCGGAGGATTGAGTTACAATGAAGTCAAGAGCAAACCAAGGAGGAGGAGGACTTTCCTCTAAGAAACAAGAATGTGGAAGACGTGGAAGGCATACCAAGTCTTCCTCAACATCTTGGGAGGATATTTACATAGCAGGGAGAGTGTTCAGGCTGGAGGTGGTGATAAACACCCAGAAAACAAAGGAAATGGAGAGGAGAAACAAGGAAATTGTGAATTCTTTAATAAATTAAAGCAACAGGCTGTGGTGAGAAAAAGCAGTGATTGTGAACTCACTCAGCGGCACATAGCTGTGCTTTCATAGGCTTGCTGATGTCAGTGTGTGTGATGGAGGCCGGGAAACGTGTGGACGTGTGACTGGCAGGAACATGTTCAGTCTTCAGCTTCCGTAGTAAGATGTCGGCTACAGTGCCTGAAATTGAAAAATGGAAGTAGAAGTCAGTAAGAGCTTAGAGATAAAGACAGGTGTACCACACCAATCAGCTAAAAGATTTTTTTTTAAGGTTTTTGTTTTGTTTTTGAGAGAAAGAGAGTGTGAGCAGGGGAGGAGCAGAGAGAGGGAGCGAGGGAATCCCAAGCAGGCTCTATGCTATCAGCACAGAGCCCGACGCGGGGTTCGAACCCATGAATTGTGAGATCGTGACCTGAGCTGAAATCAAGACTCGGATGCTTAACTGACTGTTGTCACCCAGGTGCCCCCAGCTAAAAGATTTTTAAACCATTTCCTTTTGGGAGGGGGAGATAGAGAGGTGGGGTGCTTTTCCAGTAAAGTATCTTATATCCCTGTTGGCTTAAATCCTGCCTTTACGGCAGACCTTTAGAATATGGGTCGGCAGTGAAAAAATGGGACACGGTCCATGTAGACGAGTCTCAAGTGAGGCTGGGAAGAGGTAAGACAGTGGATGGGGGATGATGGGGCTTCAGGGAGGGGAGTTGGTTTTTAAAGTGTAAGAAATGTGAACACGCGTCATGCTGAGTGGAACTAGCAGAGGGGCTGATGGAGGGTATGGGCGAGGGGCGTTGGTTGATGGTTAGGGTGAGGGCTGGGATGTGAGATGTAAAGGAAGCACGTATAAATGGTTAAGGAGGAAGTTCATTTAGCTGTCACTAACTAGTTTGAGGCTGGTGTAGAGGACACGCATAGAAGCGGATAGCACAGGCTCCGGACACTGTCCCCAGACAGATGAAGACCCCACACGTACCCCTTTCTGAGGTCTCTTTCATGAAAGACCTAGGCCTTGGGCTGTGAGGGGTTCAGGGCATTTGGACGGGGACTCCCTCCCTGGGCTACATGGTTACAGAATCTCCAAGAGAGCCCAGCAGGGCCGTCCCTCATGCTCCTCACCACCAGTCATTTTATATGGTTTCCGTTCCTAGTGGTTTGGACAAAAAGGTAGAATAGACGGAGAGAGAGGAGTTTCAGCCTTAGATGCCTTTGCTTGCTTCTTCCATTTGCTGCTTTAGCAATGTCGCCAACATATCCAAAATGCAGCTCTGGGTTTCTTCCCCTGCGCCAACCGGGTCCTCCCCTCAGCCTTCTCCACGTCAGCACAGGCACCATCACCCAGATCCTTTTGACCTTACCCCTAATGGATCTTGAGTCCATTTCTCCCCATCATCCCATCTCTTCGGCCAGCGCTCTCGTCTCTCCGGGCCCAGTGGCCACATCCAGCAGTGGCTCCATGCCTTTGCCCTGGCTCATCTCTTCAACTCTCCATGTGGAAGCACACAGCGTCTTAAAATGAAGGCTAAATTGTGTCCTGCTTCTTTTAAGCCCTGCTTAAAACCCTCCAGGGGCTTCTTGCTGCAGCTAGAATGTCAGTCTGACTTGAGTTCCAGGCAGAAAAGACCTCTTGGCAAAGCCATATTTTCTGGCCCACACTCGCCCAAAGCTCATCTATCACGGGCCTTACCAATGGCCCCAGAAGGAGCCAACACGATATCAACACCTTGGTTTTGTTTTCCTTTTTTAAACATGTGATTCAATGGTTGTGGATCTTTTTAAGTGATCATTTCCCCAGTGGTACATTTTCCTAATCTGGACCTGTGGTAAGACAGTAACATTTTAATCTGTCGTTTCACAGCTACTTAACAGGGACATCAGCTTTCTAGCCTGAAGTCGTGGGGACCTTTCTCCCCACTCTCTGTTCTACCTCCTCTGCTCAGCCAGTTCCCCATGTTAGGGTCTGTTAGAATATCTCCACTTTCTATTACCGAATTCAGTACCGGATTTTGTATCACTTTTTGGGCCGTAACCCAAAATAAAGACTCTAAAAGGCATTGAACAAAAAATGTTACGATTTTACCCAGGGTCTTTTGCCTCTGTCATTCTTCGTGTCCGCTTTGCCCCAGCTGACTTCTCTGCTATTTGCAGAAGTTTGGGGCACTGTGTCCAGACGCAGCAGTGACAGAAGAAAGCCTATGTCTTCTGTGTCTCTCAGGAGTGGGGAAACCTTTCCCAAAAGCTTCCCTAGCAGACATCACACCTCACTGGTCAGAACTGGGTCACCTGCCCGTTCCTAAACCAATCACTAAGGAGGGGGATGGCTTTATGTAATAAGCAGTTGCTTTCCTAGAGTTTGAGACGTCATCTTCCTCTGATGTGCGTGGCTGTGTGGACAAGACTAAAGACCTATGTGTTTGAGGAGGAAGGAGAGGGGGAGAGGGGTAGGCAGCCCAGCACCTGGCTGTACAGTATATAAACACATCTCAGTTACAAAACACCTCCTATGTGGTAGACACACTTAGGACCTCATGTGCCTTATTCCACGAGGTCTCCACAACTAAGCGGGAGGAACAGTGGCAGAACAGATTCTGGAGTGGCGGGCCCAGGCTGTGGCGCTCGGCGGCATGTAGGTGAGAGCTTGGGCTCAAACTCAAGTGCCGCATCCAAACCCACGGTATTTCCGCTACCACCATGGGAACGGTTGGAACAGCCACTCTTCAAAAAAACAAAAAAACAAACAAAAACAAAAAACAACTATGTTTCTTAACAGCCAAGTGCATAGAAGGCTTTCAGATGTTCTCAGCCATGGAATTCTCCAAATTTGACTCCTAGTTAAAGAGTATAGCAGCTGTAATTAGATGGGACTCAGGGTGGCAACTAGAACGTTTTCTTTTTTTTCTTTTAATTTTTTTTAAGTTTGTTTATTTTTGACAGAGACAGAGTGCGAGCATGAGCTGGGGAGGTGCAGAGAGAGAGAGGGAGACACAGAATCCGAAGCAGGCTCCAGGCTCCAAGCTGTCAGCACGGAGCCTGACGCGGGGCTCGAACTCACGAACCGTGAGATTGTGACCTGGGCTGAAGTTGGATGCTTAACTGACTGAGCCACCCAGGCGCCCCTAACTAGAATGTTTTCTAAGCTTCCCCTCCCCCCAGTAGCACCCAAGGTGCTTCTGGAAACTAAGGCTTCTCGAAACATGCTGAGACATCAGCAGCCACTTGCAGCCAGGCGGCCCTCGACCACTAGGAATTAGAGCAGCTTGTGTGCCCTCCAGGTCACCTTTCCTCAAAGGGGATTTTGAAGATTACACACTTATTTTGTATTTCATGCTTTTGGCTCTCTGCCCAGAGAATTGAAAAAACACCCCTGGAAAGGTAACCATCTGCGTTCGCGGTGATGGTGTCTGCCAGAAAGGGGCTGTTGGGTAGAGCCAGTGATGTGGGGGAAGACCCCAGTGTTCTGATCACATTCAAGTCCTGCGAGCCCTTTGCTCTTAAAGGCTCCGTTTGTTTCAGTTTGTTGAACATGTAGTTGCTGAGCAATCTTCCTGGAGCCCCCGCTCGGAATCTGCCATCTGCCTGACTCGCTCCTGTCAGCCCCACAGATAGCCCATCCACCAGCCACCTCATTCTTCCTTTTCTGAACGTACCATTCCCTGTTGAGGACCCTCCCTGCTTGTTTCTGTTTATTTAAGTTTCGTCCATCCTTCATCATAAGTCCCATTACATCTAAAATGCTTCTCAAACATCCAGCCCTTTTAGTAATTTCCTCCTTCCCTGAACTTCTGTAACATTACTGCGTTCATGACTCACGTGGCATATATAGCGACTGAACTTGTGGTGTGAGGTTTTTGTTATTTTTTAATGTTTATTTATTTATTTGTGAGGGGGGCTGGTGGGAGAGGGAATGCACACGCTAGCGGGGGAAGGGCAGAGAGAGAGGGAGACAGAATCTGAAGCAGGCTTCAGGCTCTGAGCTGACAGCTCAGAACGTGGGGCTCGAACCCATGAACCTCGAGATCATGACCTGAGCTGAAATCAAGAATCCAACACTTAACTGACTGAGCCACCCAGGCACACCTGTTTTGCTTTGTTTTGATAGATCTTTCTTTTTGGCCAGGCTGTAGGCATGTCAAGGATAAGTACCAGGTTTTCAATTTCAGCATCTCTAGTGTCTAGAGAAAGAGGGGAGAGACACATGCCCTTTACAGAGCACTTTCGAATGTCTCTTTTGATCCTCACCTACATGAGAAGGACAAAACATGTGTTCTCTCCATTTCAAAGATGGAATGTCAGTCTGTGTAGTGTAAGGGATTCTTCCAAGGTGACGAGGCCAGCAAATGGTAGGAGGACAGCTTGGCCTCAGGTTTTCTAAGTCCTGTGCTCCTTCTACTATACAAAGGTAGTATTAAGCAAATGCCACATTTATAGGGCACATAACGTCATAGGAGCTCAGAGGTAGATGATCTTGTATATTTGGGTAGTTCATGAAGGCCTCCTGGAGAAGGTAGAAATCGAGCTGCTTCTTGAACAGTAGGTTGGACAAATGACTGAGTATGGCAAAAGACTGACAGATGAGTTGAGACTGTGAGCAATGTGCCCAGCCCACGAGGACACAGTGGGACAGTTCCCGGGAAGCACTGGGAAGTGCAGCGAGGGAGGCAGCATGGAGCGGGGTTCTGGAAGGCCTATGTGGGAGCCGAGTCTCCACTCTTGCAGATCAGGAGTTGGGGGTGGGTCTCTAGGAGAATAAGCATCCTCCTGCAAGAGGACTCCTCAGCCAAGGAAGTAGGAACACCATTACCGGACAGAACCGGGGCTGCTTCTGAGGACAGATGGGGTAAGTGGGGAGTGGGGATACCGGAACCCTCTGAATTTTCCCCCATATCTTCATTCCAGTGTTACCCAATCAGTGCTCTGCCTTTCAGCTGAGAAACCTGGCAGGGCTGTAAACTCAGCTACTGTTACTCAAGAGCATGAGGATTCAGAATCTTAAGTTGGGTCTCCAGCCCTCTTGGCCTTGATCTCTGAAGGATGACATTCAGCCTGGTTCTAGAAGCCTCTAGGTTTCAGTCTGTGGCTTGAATTGAGACTTTGAGGATTTGAGCTTGTTACTCTCTTTTCTAAATCATTCACTGCCACTGACAGTGGCCACCCATCGGCGGCCTTGGGTTTCCTTACCCATAGTGTTTTAGGATGGCAGCAGCTTGATTTCTACCTTCTCCAGGCCTTCGTGAACTACCCAAATGTACATGCGGTCTCCAAGAGCTGGGCCTTCTGTGGGCGTGCCATGTCAGGTAACTTCCGGGGAACTCATTCTCGGCGTGCTGTGGGCTGCTAGGTTCCCATCTCAGAATATCAGCAGGATTTCCACTACTTTCTACCCTCCTGAAGGCAGATATCCTCATTTCCCTACTCCTCTGTAATTTGCAATGTGCTATCCTGGCACCGAATTCCCTATCGGTTAGGAACTTTTCAGTGACAAGTAATGACAATGGAATCTGTCCTAAGGGAAAAAGAAAACGAACGTCGGGGGCCATAGAACCATGGGGAGTTGGAGGATTCGGTTGCAAAAATGGATTGAGACTCAAGCCAAAATCTGCTGAGCCAAGAAACAGGATGACAACCATCCAATGGGGTTGAAGCATCGCCAAGGTGCTGCTTTTTAAGTTCTGTTGTGCTCATTCATTCTGTATTCAAGTTTCTGAGTGCTAACTAGGTGAGGGTGTCTGGTGGGCCTGGGTTGGAGCTGTACACCCCTGTGGGAACAGGAGAGGGGATATCCGCCTCTAGGTTGGTGGGCAGTAAGGCCCTCCCACACAGTAAGCACAATGGTGGGCCCCCAAAATTGTGGAAGAAGGAGTGTTATATCCCAGGTAGCTAAAAACAACAAAAGAATGGGTAGATTTACAGATAGGCCCCAAGGGGAGAAAAGCATGAACCAGACTTCCACGTACATGTAGTGTCATACGTTCATAAATTCTGGGAAAATAAATTCCCACAGGCTTGTGGGAAAACAAGTAAACTCAAGATTCTCCTAACATTCTTGATATTCTGAGGCTAAGACGTGGCAGTCTCAGCTAATAGTAAAGGTCATTCCTTGGTGAAGAAAATGGATTGGGCAGTTAGAAACATGGAGAGATCCTTACATGTGCTCTTTTGGTCCCTGTCCTCTTACTTCCTAATGTCTAGAAGAAGGTTTAAAAAGAAGAGAGTAAAAATCTTATTTATTGATCACGAAAAAGCAAGACAAAGTAACAAAGATGACGGGCAATCAATTTTCTTCATGGCAAATATTGTGGAAGACAGGAAATGAGAGAGGAGAAAACAATGTGAATGACTCAGATTTGCAGCCAGCTGACAGATGTTGTCTGGGCTAAAGGCTTACCGGTTGTAGAACTTTCAAATCCTTTTGAGTCCTATATACTTTTTCCACTAAAAAAAAATAATAATAAAAAGATTGACTCTTCTTAGTACCTTGTGGGTATCCCTGGATTCGTTTGTTAATTCATGCATCTGACATTTATTGGCATTTACTGAGTGCCAAGGATCGAAAGACAAATTGCATTTCTTTGATGGCTCTGGAAGGTACTGTGGTAGGTAGTCTCCAAAGATGCTTCCATTGATTCCTTTTGTTGTTGAACCCCCACCCCCACCCCACCCCTTGAACCTGGCTGCCTGGTGACTTGCTTTGGCCAATAAAATGCAACAGAAGTGACCTGTGGCGGTCCCTAGCCTTTAAGGGGTCTGGCAGTTGCTTCTTTCAGTTACCATGTAACAGTCTGATCACCCAATGGCCACCATGCTGTGAGGAAGCCCCAGCCAGCCCGGAAGAGTGCTGGTGCACCTGGTGAGCCAGCAAAACCTTCTTAGACCTTGCAGCCCAGCCCAGCCCAGCCACGCTGAATGCAGCCCAGTGAGTGCATCTAGTTGATGCCACATAAGCACCGGCTGAGTCCAGTTGGCCCCCAGAGATAACAGTGGTAGCTGAAAGCTTCCATGATTTGTTTTGCAGCAACAGATGAGTGGAGGAAGTAGCATGATACCAGGTCAGTTGGCAGGACCTTCCCAGGTGGAAGGGATCTGAGGCTTTCAGGTAGCATAGGAGTGATTCTGGAGAACTCTGGTGTGCAGCCTACTGGTAGGGGGGAGGTGGGAGGGATTAGGAAGGGCCCCTGATGCAAGGGAAGAGGTGCGCCTCAGACCCTGACCGGGTACTGCTTACTGCTTACTTACACCTGCCCTTCCGTAGGTTGTCGCTACTCTCTGGGCACTCCTGCTCACTTCCAGGTCCCATGTGTACTCCCAACCGAACCCTCGGGGTATCGGTCAAGTTCTATGTGTAAAATGGGGATAGAACTCTGAGGCAAGTGGTTGGCACTGACAGGGAAGGATGGGGAGACTGGATGCAGAAAGACAAGAGGCTGAGTGTCACCAACATCACCTCCTTTATAGCTCTGCCTGAGAACAGGCTACCCTGTGTCAGAGAATATTGCCATACTTCAGTTAAGAGCATTTTAATTTATTTATCCAGCATTTGGTAATCACCTGCAGGGCACTGCATCAGTCCCTGAAAATTCAAAGATGAAAACAGTTCCTAATTTCAAGATGTCCATCACTGCTCAGGGGGTAAATTCTGGGGCCGTGGTATGTTTTGGCATCATACAAGTTACTTAAACATGTCCCTAGGAGAACTGCACCACCCAGTAGGAGAATTCATTTTACCTCTTCACTTAAAAAACAAACAAACAAAAAAAAACACTTATTTATTCACCCTCACCCTCCTGGCCTCCATCCTTTCAGACCTCAGCTCCACCCGACGCTGCTTGCTTCTGGGTCTAGATCTACTTTTCTAGATCTATTTTTTTGTCGTGCAATTTCCCCAGCTTGAACTTGGTTGGTGCCTCATGGATCACAGACTTATTCTGTGATGGACCTGAACCAGGTGATTCTACAGCTTAGAAATGGGCCCCCAGAGGTCATCATATTATTTTCCAAAGATGACAGTGAAGTGGAACCGCAGACCCCTGAAGTGGCCATGTGACTCACCCTTGTACAGCCACAGACACCTTTCAGAATTCTGGCTCTGCTGAACATCTGCCAGCTTGTGTGTGTGTAAGTTGTGTCTTCTGTCAGATTGGTTTTTAAGACAAGGGTCAAACTCTTAAAACTTCTTATAAAGAACAAAATGGATCCAGTTAATGATGAACTCTAGAAACACAGGGCTGAAGAGAGAAGCAAAAAGTCGCAACGGTCAGGTTCAGGATAATCAAGTATGGAGCCCGACGGCAATGAACATGGCTCAGCTCGTGCGTGGCAGTGAGTTTCCTCTCGTTCGAAAAGAGAATCGCAGAGAGTGAAAAAGGGTGTGGCTCTAAAATCCCAACTCTGGCCATTTGAAATTCCTACCCTTCCTTCCCTTTTGATGAAACCATCTAAAGCGATGACGGGAAGTTGGTAAGGAATGGATACTTTGAGAGCTTCTGGAGGCACGGGGATGCTTGCTGCCGTAGCCTGTGCCCCACTTCCCGGATGCTGGCGGTGGCTCCCTGGCTGCCCCTGGCTATGCGTGAGGCGGCTCATGGCCCATTTATAGTGGGGACTGCTCCTCTCCTACCCCACTGCCCTTCCTAAATTTCATCCAAGCTGGCATCAGTGGAGCCATGTGACCTTGGGCAAGTCAACTGCTATCGGCCTCAATTTTCTCATCGATAAAAGGAGGAGGTGAGATTAGGCCTGTGATTTTATAAATACATGTTCTAAAGGAAAGAAAGAGAACAACACAGGGAAAGAGACTGTGTGCGCCAGGCACACCTGGGCCATAACCTGTTGCTTCTCACATGGAGGTCTTATTAGAGATTTTCCAGAACTGAGATCAGATCCAGATTTAGGCAAGATTTTTTTTTTCTACTTTTAGAAAGAGAGGCCGAGCTCTACCATTTGGGGCTCTGTATTCCCCTGCTTTCTCCTTTTTTTTCTTTGTGGTATGTTTCTCCTCAGTGATTCTTTCAGTGCACTATTTTTTTTTTTGTATTGAAAATAGACATTTTGTTTATATAAGGTACAATTTCAAAATAACAGTTATAAAATATGTAGCTATAATTGACAAGGAGTATAAATAGAAAAAGGTATATATGGGAAATGTCACTGAGTTCAGTTTCCTTCTTTCTGAATCCTTAATTCAAGAGGACTCACTGGGCACAGTACCTCTTTGCTCCTTTTCAGTGCATGCAGAGCACCTAACTGGAGAGACGGTGGTTAGGAGCTACGATGACGTCATCATCCTCGCAGCCGTCTCATAAGGCAGGAGGAGCCGCATAATTCTCTTCCAGCCGCAGGTGTATTTATTTCTCTTCTTTGTGAACTGCAAGTCGGGATGTGGGATGGAATAGTCAAGCTGATGAGCTCTCCTGAATAAATGTCTTAATGAAGTAAAAGGAAGGCTGAGGTGTCCAGCCACTCCCAGGAAAGCTTCAAGTGCCAGGACTTTAGGAAGTCAGCCCTACTCCTGAGACAGGGCATCCTGAGACTGGAGAGGCTAGAAATACAGGAGGTGTCTCGGCTGGCCACGGTCGATAAAATGACACCAACATGTTTGTTTTATCATCCTGGCGGGCTCTTTGCTGGCACCCAACACCTGAGTCTTTCCTTGGACCTCTTCGGCTAGGGAAGAGTTGGCATCCTTGCTTCAGCCTTGGCTGCCCTCAGCTTCCCCCTGGAGTTTCCTAGGTTGTGTGCTTGGTTTTCTGCATCCTCGTCTCTGCCGTTGGTTCCCCCAGTCATTGGTATCTCTTCCATGTTCTCCATTGCAACAGTGTGTATCTGCGAAGTTTGCCTGTAAAGCAGGTAATTCACAGGTTTTGAAAAGAGGAGAGGGTTGTCCGCAAACCGAGTCAACAAATGGTTCCTATTGAACACTCAGATGGAGAAGGCCTAGATCGCTTCCATCCACAGATGGAATTTAAACCTTAGTTTGGTATTTTAACGCCCTCATCCGCTAAATATTCACCATGCTGTTGGAGCCACTCACCCCCTCTTTTCCCTCTGCTAAATAGCAGTAGTCAAATGGCAGGAACAAAAAGGAAAGAGTCCTGGGAGCCTGGGGAAGCCAGACAAGATCGTCTTGATGAAAATGATGCGATATTTATAAAGCTTTTAAAACAGTTCTTGGCACTTTGTACGTGTTAAAGAAACAAATATATTAATCAGTTCCTGAGTCACCAAGAGTAGGGGAGGCAGAGTCTTAATTCCACATGTTTCCCTGTCACTGTTTTTTTTAGGCCCTGAGTTTCTGGGTCAGCAGTTTTCTTCCATGGATTATATCATGTACCTCTTGAGGATAGGCAAGTCTAGGGCATTTCAAAGTAAACACTTTGAATCCAAACAAAGCCAAAACGTGAATTTGAAGAGCTATATCCACCCTAAGCTCACTGCAGTTACTGTTTACAATAGCCAAGATACGGAAGCAACCTAAGTGTCCGTTGACTGATGAATGGGTAAAGAAATGCTATGTAGATACAATGGAATATTACTCAGCCATAAAAAAGAATGACATCCTGCCATTTGCAACAACACAGATGGACCTAGAGGGCATTATGCTACGTGAAATAAGTCAGACAGAGAAAGATACCATATGATTTCACTTATATGTGGAACCTAGAAAACAAACATGGACAAACAAAACATACGTGTGGGTATAGAGAACAAACTGGTGGTTGCTAAAGGTGAGGGGCTAGTGGCCAGCAGGTGAAATAGGTGGAGGGGATTAAGAGGTACAGACTTCAGTTATAAATTAAATCATGGGGATGTCATGTACAGCATGGGGAATGTAGTCAATGATATTTGTAATAACTTTGTACCGTGTCGGGTAGTAAGCAGACTTAGCATGGAGATCATATCATAAATCATAAAAATACTGAATCACTATGATGTACACCTGAAACGAATTGGATATTGCATGTCAACCATACTTCAATAAAAAAATAATACAGTACATAAGCACTTTGAGCTCCTTGGAGTGAGAGCTAGACTATGGATCAGGACTCTAGGCCAATGTACTGAAAATAATTTGCTAAAAGCCAATTTGTTGAGTGACAAATCTACCTAATAACCTACTTGCAAAAAAAGAACTTTATGGCAAAGAATTGATTCACCAAATGACCAAGTAGTTATTATGCTTTTCATTATGCTTTTCAGGTTTATCAATTCTTCTTAAAGATACATTTATGAATATTTCCTTATAGTCAGTGAATATTGATATTTTCATCTTATAAGCATACTTATTAGCCATATATACCAAATATACAAAGTCTTTTAAGATTCTCTTTTTAATGTGTTCTTAAAAAAGACTATGTATACTTTTTTAAGTCAATATAGTTACTCATTATAATCTCTTAAGAATGTAACTCCAAATACAACAGCTCATGTGGAAATTTAGTTACAGTGATATTTTGAAAATCCTTTAAAAGTCATTTTTGATTTTGCCAGCATTTGAGCATTTTTGGGATTGTTTTGACAGATTTTTGAGTAACACATCAAACTTAGTGTGTTAATTTCTAAACGATCTGTGAGGTTTCTGGCACCTCTTTTGGTTGAGATGGTATTACCAGCTTTTGAAGATTGACGTGAATATTTAGGTGACTTTTTCGTTGTGGCTTTATAGCAGTATTTCATGGAATATTCATGTTGCCAGAGTCAGGCTCAAAGGATGATATAATCTTTATACTGATAAATTTAGCAAAGAATATTTTATGATTAGTGACTAAATAGTTTCAGCAAACTTGGTTTCCATTGTTCATTGTGTAATGCTGAGGAAGGATCCAGAACAGCCATAGCAATATGGAATGCTGGAACACTGGTTATTAATTAATAGGAGTATAAAATTAAGACTAATATGCCATTTGAGGCTTTAATGAAAATGATACAAGTACCTAAAGAGTAGAAAAATAATGAAAACTCTGGGGCACCTGGGTGGCTCAGTTGGGTGAGCATCCGACTTTGGCTCAGGTCGTGATCTCATGGTTCATGGGCTGGAGCCCCGTGTCCGGCTCTATGCTGACAGCTCAGAGCCTGGAGCCTGCAGCCTGCTTCGGATTCTGTGTCTCCCTCTCTCTGCCCCTCCCCCAGTCATGCTCTGTCTGTCTCTCTCTCTCAAAAATGAATAAACATTTAAAAAATATATAAAAACTCAAATTTCAGCAAGTGGCAGAAGATGTACTCTACCCATGAAATGTATATATTGCAAGAAAATATACTTGTGAACGTAGCATAAGAGCTGCATCCCCATCAACTTAGTTATTTGGCACGCTTTCCTTCCAAAAAGGAAAGAAAACTTTTCTGTTTCTGACTGGGGGCCTGCGGACTGTCTTGGAAAAAGTGAGGGGTGTCCCGGGGCTGGCTCCCCTTTGGGCCAGTACAGAAGAGGGTGCGTACAAGAGCCTGCCTCAGTAGCCAGGAAAGGAGTCCTTCCTTTGCGAGGGCAGGCCCGGAGTCTTTACGGTGCCGCTCTTTTCTCGGAGGAAGAGCAGGGTCTCGTCCAGCGTGATTCTCTTGCTCTACTCACCTGGATCTTTTGTAACACACCAGAAGTCCCACACATACTACACAGAGCACAGCGACAGGCATGACGATGGCCGCTGTAAGAGAGCAGAAGTGAGCGGTCATGCCAGAAGTCCCGGGAGCAGGTTTACTTCTAAGAACTGGACAGTGTATGGTTCACCTTCCTGCAGAGAGATCCGAATGCCTTCCCAGCCAACTTACTGTTGTTAACATTTCTCGAGTTCTCTGTGGCCCAATGCACTCTACTTGTGGGCCAGAAGTCCATGCTTTCCCCACCGACGCCACCAGTGTAAACCGTACCTGTTCATGTTGTCCCCATCCCCTGCTCCTAATCCCATCCTTCCCAACGAGAGAGACACGGTGACAGGATGAGAAGGGAAGGCAAAAGCCTCAGAGTTCAAGGGCTGGGGTGGGAGTGTGTGGACAAGAAGCCATATCTGCTATGAAAGCCACAGTCAGAGAGCGGACAGGGCGAGGGTCCTCCTCAGTTGTCCCTGAGACATCCTCTCCTTTTTCGTCAGCTTCACAGAATCCTGATTTAGAAACCACAGCATGCAATGTAGCATATCTTCCAATTTTGCCTGTGTTGTTTTTTTATTTGCCTGTATTGTTTTTTGTTTTTTGGTTTTTTTATTGGCAACTATGGTGAGGAAGATGGTAAGGAGAATGAGGTGGTGTTCTAAGAGAGGTGTTACAGGTAAGAGGAGAATAAGATAATGGCTGAGGAGAAGGGAAAGATCCCGTCTTGGGCAAGTTGGAAGGCAGGGTCTGGAGTGGTGGGAGGCCAGTGGCTCTCGGCCATTTGAGATTTATTAGACAAGACAGGGACAGTGGGATCTCCTGGTAGCAAGAGGGCTTAGCCAGAGGACACAGTGAACCTTTTTTTTTTTTTTAATGTTTTATTTATTTTTGAGACAGAGACAGAGCATGAGCAGGGGAGGGGCAGAGAGAGAGGGAGACACAGAATCCGAAACAGGCTCCAGGCTCTGAGCTGTCAGCACAGAGTCCCACGCGGGGCTCGAACCCACGAACCGTGAGATCACGACCTGAGCCAAAGTCAGACGCTTAATTGACTGAACCCCAGGCACCCCTGTAGTAGTGTTTAAAACAATTTTTAGGGGCACGTGGGTGGCTCAGTCAGTTAAGCGACCGACTTTGCTCACGTCATGATCTCACTGAGTCTCCCTCTCTCTCTGACTCTCCCCCTGCTCTCTCTCTCTCTCTCTCAAAAATAAATAAACATTAAAAACCCACAATTTTTATATTAATCTCAATCTCTTATTAATAGAAAAATTAAATAAACTAGTAAATAAAATATATCCATCCAATGGAATATCATTCAGCTTTTAAAAATTATGAAATGGGGGCGCCTGGGTGGCACAGTCGGTTAAGTGGCCGACTTCAGCCAGTTCACGATCTCGCGGTCCGTGAGTTCGAGCCCCGCGTCAGGCTCTGGGCTGATGGCTCAGAGCCTGGAGCCTGTTTCCGATTCTGTGTCTCCCTCTCTCTCTGCCCCTCCCCCATTCATGCTCTGTGTCTCTCTGTCCCAAAAATGAATAAACGTTGGAAAAAAAAAATTAAAAATTATGAAATGAGGGGCGCCTGGGTGGCTCAGTTGGTTAAGCGTCCAACTTCATCTCAGGTCATGATCTCACCGTCCATGGGTTCAAGCCCCATGTTGGGCTCTGTGCTAACAGCTCGGAGCCTGGAGCCTGCTTCGGATTCTGTGTCTCCCTCTCTCTCTGCCCCTCCCCTGCTCACGCTCTGTCTCTCTCTGTCTCAAAAATAAATAAAAACATTAAAAAAATGTTTTTTAATTATGAAATAAATCTGTATTTATTAACATGGAAAGATGTCCACAATATCTTAAGTGAAAAAAGCTGGTTGAGATAAAAATGAACCAAAAAAGAATCTCCAGTAGGCCAGATGTATGTCCATATGCACAGGACAGCCTTGAAGGATAGATCCCAAAGTATTAAGTCATGGTGGAATTGTAGGTAATCTTTACTTTCTTTTTTAAAACAAATTTCCCCCTTTACCTGACGTTGTTGACACGATACTGTCATCAGAAGACAGTAATGTTGTAAAAGCAAAACTACCTGTGCCTAAGTAAATAAAAATAAAATGGAAAAGTCCCAGAGGAAATAACGGGAAACATGGCAAATCAGTGAGAGATGTTTTGAGTTTTCAGACTTAACGTTAATCATCATTATGACTAAAAACCAGAAATAAATTTCTAGGCAGAGATGGTGTACCCTAGGGTAAACTATTTCTTCACACTGACTAATAGGCTTGTTATGCATTTACTGTCCACGGAGGGATTTATTGGAAAAGGCCAGCTGATGTTAACTATGGTTCTACTTTCATAATGTGTCTTCCTGTTTCTTCTGAATGAGAACAGAATCTGCAGACTCCCAAGTCCAGGGAGGGGAGGGCTCTTGAGCCGACGATACGACAGAGCAGTTTGAATTCAGTGACAAACTCAGATTCTTGGCCTCTTCCTCAATTATATCCAGGCAAACTGAGTAAAGAAACCGATACCAAAATCACTAAAATGATAGGTAAACGTATCAACTGGCAAGTTCCCCACCCTTTGGTGTTTCCTCGCGGGGTGCATGGGCTGGAGAAAAAGGAAGACAGAGAGGCCTGGTGAGCCAGAGGACAACAGAGGAGGATTTGAGTTGGGGGAGGGAGGAGAAAGAGTGGATTATTGCTTGGGAGGCCGAGAAAGGCCAGTAACTCCCTGCCCTGCCTTCATCCTACAGCGCATGCGGGTCTGACGTAAGAGGTGGCCTTGGCAGCCAGTGGCCACTGTCCAGTGTGGATGATGAAAATGTCCCCTGAGAATATGGGGACTCACCATTCCTTAGCAGTCCCTGAAAACTAGGTCAGCCAAGGAGTGCTATTTGCCATGTGGCCATGACCAGAGTGCTGGTGTGCCTGTGTCCGAGGAAGGCAGTTTTGAAGTAAGAATATCAATTCATTATTCCTGGGCAGTGTTTCTCTGCTGTCTCTTACTGTGCTAAGCACATAACAAGTGTTGGGTTCAGAGTAGGCACTTAATAAACACGTAATTGATTGAATTAAACCCTTAAGGGTCCATAAATTGAAGTACTTCTGACCTGCTGTTTGCTTCTCAATGAGAAATCTGCATTTTATTGCAACTTAGGACCAATGTGGCACCAAGTAGAACTCGATTTATATTGAATAAACAGACGAATGATATAGAGCTAGCTCGTATTAAAGGCTGAGCATATCAACTGCAGCAAATTTATTTCTGATATGAAAGACGAGAGGTATGACAGTTTGAAAATCTAACTCTTCCCTCCCAGCATATTAAAGGGACGTGGCAGGGTGAACACTTGTCCTAGGCGACATTCTACCTTTTTATTTTACAATTGGGAGTCCTCAAGAATAGCCTAGCCAAGGATTGGAGACCAGATAGTTAGAATGAATGAATGAAATTATTGATTAAAAAGGCTGCCAAGTGAGCCTGTAGATATTTAAGAGAATGAAATGATGAATCACACTTCCTAAACATTTATTAATAAATGTCCAAGTCCTCAACTTCACTTATTCATTTGCTGTTTATTAGGCATCTACCATTTACCATTTTCTGTTGAACTAAAAAAAAAAAAAGCAACTTTTAAAAGCTGTGATAATCATTTATATAGCTTATTTTAAAAATGGTGATATCAGTGGTTATCAATGGGCTGATTAAAATATTCACATTTGCTGAGCGACTACTACGGTAAAGCGTTTATATACCCTTACAAACACTCTCAACTGCTTGCTTCTTCGTGCAGAAATAGCAACATTTACTGATGCTCAGGGAGCCAGTGAATGCCTCTGCCACTTGAACCTGACGGGTATACTCTTGGTCCACAGTACTGGGATATATATGACGTAGTCGGAAGTCACCATCACTAAGTGTCTTTAGAAAACTAGCATGATTTCCATTTTAGCTTCCACCTTCTTAGGAGATAAAACTTAACGCCTAGTGAAGTATAACTCGTTTTTATTTCTTTGCTGACAATTATTTGATCTGTCTTGTTAAGTTAGGTGCTAACATGTTTATATTGAAGCGCCCTCGAAGAAGGAAATCTTATTCATATAACAGGAAAGATTTAAAGTTTTTGTTTGTTTGTTTTTTGTAATTCTCTGTATTTCCAAAGTTTCTTGCACGGAGCTATCAGACTATTGTAAGTGTTGAGTTAATGTGTATCACACGACACTTCAGAGTTTGGGAGAGAGTTTCTGATGTTTTAGTCCAGTGAAAGTCATGAACTGGAGAAATACATCATAAGATGATATCCCGTAGTAAAGTAGTTGTTTGAAAATCGACATAGAAAATATGGCCCCCAAATTTTATGTGTAGGGTTTTATCCTACAGATTTCTTTGCACATAGCCAAGTGATAGATAGAAGGCTTTCCAATTAATCACTGTTTGTAATGTAGCCGAGACTGTCAACAGTCACATGCCCATAGGGGGTTGGCTACACAAATTGTAGCCAATCCAGGTAGTGGAATATTTGGTAGCTGTTTTAAAGAATGAGGTGGTTTCTATGTGTTGATATGGAAGGATTTCCACGAGGTACCATTAGTTGAAAATGAACACAGGTGCAACACAGTGAAACTAAAATACCTAGCTAGCTAGCATCGTGTATCGATCCTCTCTGAAAGGATGCCCAGAATGCTGGTAACAGGAGTAACTTTCTTCCTACAAGGGAATTTTCAGTTTAAAAAAAATTTTTTTTTCAACATTTATTTATTTTTGGGACAGAGAGAGACAGAGCATGAACGGGGGAGGGGCAGAGAGAGAGGGAGACACAGAATCGGAAACAGGCTCCAGGCTCTGAGCCATCAGCCAAGAGCCTGACGCGGGGCTCGAACTCACGGACCGCGAGATCGTGACCTGGCTGAAGTCGGACGCTCAACCGACTGCGCCACCCAGGCGCCCCAGGGAATTTTCAGTTTAAGATGGGGCTTTTTGCTGTATATGTTTTTGTAATTTGTAATTTTTAAACCCCGGCAAATATTACCAATTCAAAAAAAATGAATAAAAAAACTTAAAACTCTGTGGAAAGGTGAACGTAGTATATTACATAAGGAGAAAAATTAGGCTGGCTACTTGACTTACTGGTCACCTCTTACGTGATAAACATATTTTAGTTTCGATCTCTTGCCTTTGCATATAAGCTGTTGAAATGGCTGAAGCTGCTTTTTTTTTTTCCTAGATGACACTTGATGCAGATAAAATATAATCACAAAAATATGAGTCGTTCTCTAAGAGGATAACTCGTGAATAGAAAATAGAAATAAGTTGTGTTTCCTCTGCATAAATTACAGTGTTTTTTTTTTTTTTTGGCTTATTGAAAACTTGTACAGACAAAAGTCTTAGTCTCTCTTACTACTTGCATTTCTGCCTTCTTTCTCTTCTTCTCTCTCCTCCCCTCCCTTCCTCTTTTTCTTTCCTCTTTTCCTTGCAAACACTTTTCCACTCTCCTCCTTAACACTCACCAGGACAGTCTCTTCCTCTCCTACGTTGAGTGTTGTGTGCGTCTTGTGTAGACAGCAGCCTTTTATCCCAAGAAGTGTGGCCAGTCTTGCTGTAAAGTGCATGGGGCTAACACCCTGTGAGAGATTAATGCAGCTGACAGATGAATACCATCATGTTACTGACAGCCGCACACACGCTTGTGGTTCTCTGTTAAGTCTGGGATGAGTCTAGCCCGGCTTAGTGGAACTGAGTAGCTGAATGAGGAGGCCCTTTTGTGATGTGTCAGCTCTCTGGTTCCCACGTGTGTAGCCTGACAGAGAGAAGCTACCAGTATTGAGATAAACAGTCATGGTAGAATCCCATAAGTAGGGTGATCCTATCTATGACTTATTATCTACACTGAGTCACTTTTGAGAGTGAAAGGGGCTGCGAGTGGCCATGCTGGGGCAGCAGGCATAAGCCAAGACTGTTCGGCACCCTGAGACTGAGGTCCTCAGGGCAGAAGCACTGCTAGGACCAAAAAAACAAAACACTTACCAGTCACAGTTCCGGAACTGTATGAAGAGGTACCTGCAGAGAAGAGAGTGCAGTTCAGTTATTGCCGTAGTCCTAAAGGCACTCATTTCTCATTAAGCAGGAGGAATTCTAGACATTTTGGCTCCCATCTTAAAGCCTGAGAGAGTCATGGCTGGCGGAACCAAACTTCCGTTAGCAAAGAACAAGGGTAGTTTACTTAGCTGCTGGGCCATGCTTAAGGATCACATATGCCCTTTTGCACAGCAAAGGAAACCATCAACAAAACGAAAAGGCAACTTACTAAATTGGAGAAGCTATTTGCAAGCGACATAACTAATAAGGGGTTAATATCCAAAATGTATAAATAACCTATACAACTCAACACACACACACACACACACACACACACACACACACACACACACAATCCAATTAAAAATGGGCGGAGGACTTGAAAAGATGTTTTTCCAAAGAAGACATACACATGGCCAACAGGCACATGAAAGGATACTCAACATCACTGATAGTCACGGAAATGCAAGTGAAAAACCACAATGAAATATTACCTTACACCCGTGAGGATGACTAGAGTCAAAAAGGCAAGACATAACAAGTGTTAGGGAGGATGTGGAGAAAAGGGAAACTTGTGCACTGTTGGTGGGAATGTAAACTGGTGCAGCCACTGTGGAAAACAGCATGGAGGTTCCTCAAAAGATTAAAGAGCTACCACATGATCCAGTAATTCTATTGGGTATTTACCCAGAGAAAGCAAAAACACCAATTTGAAAAGTTATATGCACCCGAATGTTTATTGCAGCACTATTTACAACAGCTGAGATATGGAAGCAAGCCCAAGTGTCCATCAATAGATGAATGGATAAAGAAGATGTGGTGTGTATAGTCACAACGGAATGTTACTCAGCCATAGAAAACAATGACGTCATGCCATTTGCAACAACACAGACCTAGACAGTATCAGGCTAAGTGAAATAAGTCAAACAGAGAAAGACAAATACCGTACAATTTCACTTGGATGTGGAATCTAAAAAACAAAACAAATGAACAAACAGACAAAAGCAGAAACACTCATAAATACAGAGAACGAACTGATGGGTGCCAGAGGGGAGGAGTGTGGGGGGCATGGGCCAGGTGGGTGAAGCGGGGGCGGGAGATACAGGCTTCCAGTTATGGGATGACCAAGTCATGGGGATGAAAGGTGCAGAATGGGGAATGTAGTCAAATGTATTTTGTGGTAGCGAAGAAAACCCCCACAAAGAATCAGATATGCCTTTGCGGCAGACGCAGATTACCAAGGGCTCTTTCATACCGCAGATTGTGACTCCAGATTGCAGAAAGCTTCCACCGTCCTCCCATATTGGGAGACGGCGGATACCATTCAGATCGGCAAAGCCGATGCAGGTCAATACGCCGAGCCTTCTCACCTCTGGGAGACGGACTTTCTTTTCCAGCTGGACTGAGCCAAGGCAGAGCACAGAGGTTAGAGAGCAGAGCAAGGAGGCTGTGGCACAGAGCAGGAGGCGGAGGGTTGCTGAGTGGCCTGGACTTTGGATTGCAAGGTGTGATGCTAGGCAGCCAGCTCACTCGAGGTCTCCACCCACATCTCATGGACTGCTGACCTCTCCTAAAGTATGCAAAGCCAGTGCTAACCTGGCGTCTCCTGCGAGGCAGAGGGGGTGTGTTCCAAGGCCTTTGCTGTTGTCTGAGCTGGGGCTCGGGAGGGTTCATTATTGATTACCCCTGTGGTTCCCGCAGCCGGAGGCTTTGATGGTATCAGCCTGGAGCCTGGCTCAGTAGCTGCCTTTGTGGCCACTGTGCTGTCTGACTTGGAAGTGAAAGCTGGCTCTGTAGGAAAGTGCAAGATATGGAGAACATAAATACTTTGAAGAGTGTCTCCGTGCAGCTCTAGAAGACAGTGGACTTCAGACTTGCTCTAGTGAGCCCACCCCGGGCCGGCCCTCGCCCAGCACCCTCCTCCAGGGCTCTTTGGGGAAATCCCTTCAGTGAGTAGCCTATTCCTCCATCTGGATGGCCGAGGGACATTTGAGAACACGAGAGGATCTACAGCTATTTATCATGGTGCACGTAACCTAAAGATCCCACGGATTCGAGTCGTTCCTGGCTTGTTTACTAGAGAAGGCTCGGAAGATGCAGTGAGAGACTGATCTCAAAAAACAAGTATGACTGTATTTACCAAAGATATCTGGGCTGCTGATTTTAGTTTCCTTTCTGCGTTGTTTGCACACAACTTTTGAAATAAGGGGAAGCCTGAGATTCAGCCAGACCGAGTTTTAGAGTATTTGAAGACAGTGCCCTGGTTTTGCCCCGATCTAAGGGAGGGCAGCCCTCCTGGTGTTTATGTCCTCACCCTCCCTGTGCTAACTGGCATATAGCCACTCCCAAACTGTGAGGCGTGGTGGCAAGACTTCACTATTCTCTTTCCATGAAAAATGGGTCTTCCATTGCACTCTCATGTCTGAGAGTTTGATGGCACAGTTTCATCTGACCACGTGTTTGATGCATGAAGCAAGGCTGGGAGAGGCCCCTTGATTATTCTTGTCAGTGGGTGATCCGGGCATGACTTGGGTCAAAGGGGTCTTGGAATTACCCCAAACTTAAATGTAGCCAGTACTCTACTATATCCTCTTGTTTGTAGTCAACTAACTAACGAGGAGGAAACCTCCTTCTGGCCTGTCTTCCCTTCAGCATTGGTTCTCAGCCTTGGCTCCCTGAGAATCACCTGGGGAGCTTCTAGAACCCGAATTCCCAGACTGCTCCCCAGACCACCAGAGTTCCAAGGAGATCCCAGTGTGCATCCACAGCTAAGAAGCCGTGTTCTAGCTCAGAGCTGCCAACGGCAGCAGAGAGACTACGCCTGGGGCCAAAAGGGGGAGACAAGGGCCAGGAAAAGCCACTGGATGACCAGACATAAAACATCAAGAGTTAAGTGTAAAGTAAGGCTTTCCCAGGATATAGAGCACATTGTCCCAAGCAGCTAAGGTCTCAAATTTTCTTGACATCAGGACAGTGCCGGGGCGCACCTGGGTTGGTTAAGTGTCCAACTTCGTCAGTTCAGGTCATGATCTCTTGGTTCATGAGTTTGAACCCTGCATCGGGCTCTGTGCTGACAGGTCAGAGCCTGAAGCCTGCTTCGGATTCTGTGTCTCCCTCTCTCTCTGCCCCTCCCCTGCTCTGTCTCTGTCTCTGTCTCAAAAATAAATAAACATTTAAAAAGAAAAACACATCAGGACAGTGCTGAGCAAATTGGGATAGAAGATTACCTAAGAAAGACCCTGGAAATGCGGGGTGTTTGCAGCTTTTTACCAGAGCTGTCATAGTTGGGATGGTTGGGGGACAATTCTTCAGGGGTCCCTCATGTTTCCCCATGCCTTGTCAGCAGAGTCCCTGACAGCCCTTTCTCAGGACTAACTTTTCAAGGATGCTCATGAAATCTCGGAAGGTGGAGATGGCACTTCCCTCTGGAGCAAAGGGCAGACATGGTTGGCCAGTTATAAAAGACTCCAGTTGCTTGAACTCAGCCTCCTCTCCTGTGGGGCAGCCTGCTGGATGTACAGGCATCTTCTAGACCCATCCCTGCTGCCCCCGTGGGACACAGGGAGGAGGGAATTGACAAAAACATGCCCACGCTCCCGCTGACTGCTGAGCCCTGTAAGGGAGTCCTTGGTCTCTGAATTGGGGAGCTACTGTTCTCTGCTGGCACCCAGGAAGTTTTGGTGGGTTAACACACCAGGCAGGCAAAACCTCAGATCCTCCTCAATTCTTGATGAGGAAATACATCTGCAACTAAGTCTGATCCGGCATATGAAAAGTGGATTTGGAACCACTATTAATTACAGGAAAACCTTGGATTGCAAGTAACCTGTTCTGTGAGTGTTCCACAAGACAAGCAAACATTTCTAATAAATTTTAACTTCATAAACCAGTGATGTCTTGCAATACAGGTTGTACGTGACGCTGAACATCACATGATCATACCTGAGCCAATGGTTCTTGAAATTCGCGTTGATATACGAGTGCTTTAGATTACAAGCATGTTTCCAGAACGAATTATGCTCGCAAACCAAGGTTTTATTGTAAGTCCAATGAAGCCTGGATATCAAGCACCTTTGATTTAAAAGAGAAAATGAAGCTACTATAAAATTTAATTTTAACTCAAATAAAAAGTGGGTTCTGTTTGTTGGAGTCTGCAGTGGGACTCCAGCAGGGCCTCAAGAATCTGACACATTTGTGGGGACCTGACAGGTGGTGGAGAATGGGAGTCCTTAAAACGTTTCCAACATCCCTACCTTTTCCAGAAAGGGAGGTGCTCTCTGGCTCTGGGGTCACCCCTGCCGGCATTTCTGTAGAGGATGGCTTTAGATGAGTCAGGGAGGGGTCTCCTAGAGAGAGCATAACCACATGGCATTTATGAGCCTGAGGGTGGAGACTTGCTTCAGAACTGGCTATAAATAAAAAAATAATACATACAGAAATTTAAAATGGAGATATCCGGCTTCCTGGGAGAGGTCAGAAGCACAAGAAATAGTCAACAAACAATGTGTCCCAATCGGTCATTCCCATGCAAATGCAAACAGACTGCCAACTATTTTTCTAGGCTTTCCAAAAAGTTGCGCACATATCAAATGTCTTTTATTTTTGGGTAGAAGGGTATTCATGAGACCAACTCAGTTTTATAATGTTGTCTTTTACATGGGAAAATACATGACTACTCAGTAGCTTCAGTTATTTTGTAAGGAAAAAAAAATAAAATAAAAGCATCCTAAGCACAAGAGGTTAGGAAAAGTAATGGAGGGAGTTGTTAGTGGCAGAAGGTGAGATGTCTTTGTGCCAGTGAAGTCTCAGGGTGCTCGAGTCTGTAGGTTCTACAAGTCTGTAATTCCAGGTCTCCCCCCTTCCTTCCTCTCCCCCCACCCCCCACCAGCTGGTTCAGAGCCTACAACTCTTCTCCATCCTGGATTCATCCATCCAAATGGATTGGAACTTCAAAGAAACAGTCACTCTCCCTGCAGTGGAAAGCCCTTATTTTTGCCCCTGGATTATAGGTACCAGCGTGTGCCCGGACTGGACAGAGTAAGCTGTCTACTCTGTGTTTTTGCCACAGTGCTATTGCTCGTACCTGTCCTCACCCAGCTCATCATTGGAGTGGCATTTGATGCCATGTGGTACTATGTTCTGCCGCTGAGTGATTCCCTTGCAACAAACAGAAGGCTTCCTCCTTGCCCTGATGTCTGCGAGACGGACGTGCAGGGGGAGAGGGAAGGAGCACACACTCAGTGAGAAAGTCTGGCTCTTCAAGGACTCTTACAGCAGAGGGAATTTGCTCTAGAACAACTCCTTCTGTCCCCTTCCCCAGAGAGGAGTTGAGAATGTTCACAAATGTTATATGAGAAAGTATCTAGCTTGCAGTTGGATATCCACCAAATATGCAATAAACTATGAGCTAATCTTTATGTTTCCAAAGTAAGGGACTTAATAGTCCTGGAAATAGCCCTACTGGCTTCCACTCCAAGGTTGTTGACTTCTTCTGGCAAAATTACCCAGTTGTGGACGGTTACAAATAATTGATTCGGACAACCTTCCCTCACACGTGCTCTGGAGTGCTGGCTGGACACCAGCCATGGGTGACCAGGCTAAGGGAATCTGCTCAGTGGGTACCCCCATTCTCCTGGGTGGCTAACAACAGAGAACAGTAATAATTTCCCTGCACACCATCTTCTAGGAAGAAATTGGGAAAGATCTCTGGAAAGCAAGCATGCTGTGAGCATACACCCTTGTCTGTAGCCAAATTCTATCATAATCTTAAAGCACTGATAGTAATAATATAGGCATAACTCAGAGAGATATTGTGGGTTCAGTTCGAGACCACCATGATAAAGTGAATGTGGCAATAGAGCAAGTCAGATGAATATTTTGGTTTCTCAGTGCATAGAAAAGTTGTGTTTAGGGAGGGGCCAAGATGGCGGAACAGCATGGAAGTTTTTTTGCGTCTCTTGTCCCTGAAATAGAGCCAGATCAACACTAAACCATCCTGCATACCTAGAAAACTTATTTGAGGATTAATACAACAATCTGTACAACCTGAACCTGAGAAAAGTTATGTTTACACTATAGTTTATTAAATGGGAAATAACATTGTGCCTAAAAAAATCAATATACATACCTTAATTTAAAATGCTTTCCTGCTAAAAAATGCTGACCATCATTTGAGCTTTCAGTGAGTCATAATCTTTTTGCTGGTGGAGGGTCCTCCCTCGATGGTGATGGCTGCTGACTGATCAGGGTGGTGGTTGCTGAAGGTTGGGGTGGCTGTGGTGATTCCTTAAAATAAGACACCAGTGGGGGCACCTGGGTGGCTCAGTTGGTTAAGCATCTGACACTTTGTTTTGGCTCAGATCATGATCTCACAGTCCATGGATTTGAGCCCCGCATCAGGTTCTATGTGGAGCCTGCTCAGGATTCTCTCTCTCCCTCTCTCTCTGCCCCTCCCCCACTTGAGTGCACACACTCTCTCTCTTTCACTGTCTCTCAAAATAAATAAACAAAACAAAACAAAATAAGAGACCCCAATGAAGTTTGCTGCAGCAACTGACCCTTCCTTTCACAAGTGATTTCTCTGTAGCAGGTGATGCTGTTTGATAGCATTTAACCCACAGTAGAACTTTCAAAATTGAAGTCAATGCTCTCAAACCTGCTGCTGCTTTACAACTGAGTTTGTGTCATATCCTGAATCCTCTGTTGTCATTTCAACAATCTTCACAGCATCTCAGCAGGAATAGATTCCATCTCAGGAACCCATGGGAAGCAACTCCTCATCCATTCAAGTTTTATCCTGAGATTGCAGCCATTCAGTCCTATCTCACGGCCCCACTTCTGATTCTGGTCCTCTCGCTGTTTCCACCTCATCTGCAGTGACTCCCTCCACTGAGATCGTGAGCCCCTCACAGTCATCCACGAGGGCTGGAACCAACTTCTCCCAACTCCTGTTATCCTGTGAATGTTGATATTTTGACTCCTTCCCACAAATCATGAGTGTTCTTAATAGCATCTGGAATGGAGAATCCTTTCCAGAAGGTTTTCAATTTACTTTGCCCAGATCCATCAGAGGAATGGCAGCGATAGCCTCATGGAATGTATTTCTTAAATAATAAGGCTTGACAGTTGAAATGACTCCTTGAGCCATGGGCTACAGCATGGGTGTTGTGTTAACAGGCATGAGAACAATAATAATGCCATTATCCATTTCCATCGGAGCTCTTGGGTGACCAGGTGCATTGTCAATGAGCAGTCATATTTTGAGAGGAGTCGTCTTGAGCAGTGGGGCTCAGCAGTGGGCTTAAAATATTCAGGAAACTATGGGGCACCTGGGTGGCTCAGTCAGTTGAGCGACTGACTCTTGGTTTTAGCTCAGGTCATGATCTTGAAGTTCATGAGTTCGAGCCTCACGTCGGGCTCTGTGCTAACATTGCAGAGCCTGCTTGGGATTCTCTCTCTCTTTCTCTCTATGCCCCTCCTCTGTTTGTGCTCTCTCTTCATTTCTGTCTCTCTCAAAATAAATAAATAAACTTAAAAAAAATTTTCGGCAAACCATGTTGTAAACAGAAGTGCTGTCATCCAGGCTCTGTCGTTTCATTTCCAGAGCACAGGCAGAACGGATTTAGCATAGTTCTGAAGGGTGCTAGGAGTTTTGGAATGGTCATTGAGCATTGGCTTCAACCCAAAGTCACCAGCTGCATTAGGCCCTCATGTGAGAGTCAGCCTGTCCTTTGAGGCGTTGAAGCCAGGCATTGACTTCTCCTCTCCAGCTATGAAAGTCCTGGATGGCGTCTTCTCTCACTCTAAGGCTGTTTCATCTGCGTTGATCATCTGGATAAGCCAGATCTTCTGGATAACTTGCTCGCTTCACCTGCACTTTTATGTTGTAGAGACGACTCCTTTCCTCAAATCTCTTGAGCCCACCTCTGCTGGCTTCAAGCTTCCCCACCCCTGTCAGCTTTCATAGAACTGAAGAGAGGTCGGGCCTTGCTCTGGGTGAGGCTCTGGCTTAGGGGAATGTTGTGGCTGGTTTGACCTTCTATCCAGACCACTCACACTTTCTCCAGAAAGAAACACTCATGTGTTCTCCGGAGTAGCACTTTCAGTTTCCTTCAAGGTCTTTTCCTTTGTATTCACAACTTAGCCAACTGTTGGGCACAAGGGTCCCAGCTTTTGGCCTGTCTTGACTTTTGACATGCTTTTTTTTCACTAAGCTTATTTATTCCTAGTTTTTGATTTGAGAAGAGATGTGATTCTTACTTTCACGTGAACACTTAGAGGCCATTGTAGGGTTATTAATTGGCTTAATTTCCATATTGTTCAGTCTCCGGCAACAGGGAGGTCCGAGGAGGGGGAGAGATGAGGTAGGAGTCAGTCGATGGAGCACTCAGGATACATACACAACATCGGCTGATGAAGTTAACTGCCTTACATGGGTGTGGGTTGTGGCACCCCAAAGCAATTACAGTAGGAACACCAAAGACTGTTGATCCCAGATCACCACAACAAATATGAGAAAGTTTGAAATACATCAAGAATTATCAAACTGTGACCTAGAGACACAAAGTGGGCAACTACTGTTGTAAAAATGGCATCAACAGACTGACTCGCTTGAGGCAGGATTGCCACAAACCTTCAGTTCATAAAAACAAAACAAAACAAAACACACGATTATGTGTAAAGTGCAACACCGCAGAGCGCAACAGAATGAGGTGTGGCTGTAGTGAATGTTGATCAGGGCTCACTTAACATTGCTACAACCCGCAATGTTGACCTCAGGTTCATTTTCTAGATGATGAACGAAGTTCCAAGATAGGAAGGCCCTTGCTCAGGGTGGTGCGGGGCCGAGCCAGGGTTGGAACTCAGAATCGTGTGACCCTAAATCCTGTACATTTCCCACCCCCAGAGGTGTTGTTTAGAGGTCCAACGGTTCAGTTAGCCTCAGACTTCCACACAAACGTCTTGTCCCCCTTCCCCAAGACATGGGCTCCCGCAGCCTTCCACACTGCCTTCCGTTCTCTGTACGGTCTTGGCGAGGGGGACAGAGAGACAGCGCAGGGCCGTGTACTTACTGATGCACTTGAGATTGGGAATTGTCCAGTGGGCAGTGTTCGTGGTCTTGTTGAGCACGCACTCTGTCAGGGTGGACGTCCCGGCTTTCCGCTTGAAGCCAGTGTTACAGGTATACCGCTCGGTGGAGTTCAGTTTGTAACTCTTGACCCGGATGTCTGCATGTTCCACAGATGTGGGAGGAGGGCACGTGACGCCTGCAAAGGTGCAGACAAGAGAGGAGAGGTGACCACATTTCAGCTGGCTCAGAGGAGCTCCCCAGGGTCACTTGGGTGGCACTCAGCACCTTCGAGCCAGGGACTGGCTCTCCTGGGGGCCCCTTAGGATACACCCCACATTCCAAGCATGTGGAAAACGTTCAGTAAGGGCTCTCATCGTTTAGAGGCCTCCCAGGAGCCTTGCCTTAGGCGCTCGCCATCCAGCATGGCTCGGGACTGGGGAGTCATCAGTGGAAACCCTTCTCCCTGCCCTCCCCTTGCTATTGGTCTTCCCGGCCCACGCAGCCTGGGCCTCTGAGCTCTCTTGCCTGAAAACAGTAACAGCCCTGGGATTGCTCTCCCTGCTTGTTCTCCCTGAAAGCCTTTCATCCGTTTCTGTAACACAGCCAGGTATCTTCAGAAATGCATATGATGGCTTCACTCTTTCCTGGTTGCCCGCTGCTCTTAGGATAAAAACTCACATCCTCAAGAAGTCTTCAAGGCTCTGCTGGATGGGGCCCCACCTCCTCCCTAGCTACTCTCCCCCTGCCCCCCACCCCCGGCCACACTGGCCTTCGGTCCCCCCCACCCTCGGCCACTCACCATGCCTACCGCTCTCCCCAGCCCATCTCCTGCCATCCTCCCTAACTTGAACATGACTTTCTCAGGAAAGCCTTCCCTCCCTGCCGCTCCCCCCTCAAAGCAGCCAGGTCCCATAGTTCCGTGTTCTTTCCCTGCGCAGTCAGCTGCCTTCAGGGATGTATGGAAGACACTGAGATGTTATAATGTCTGTCTGTCTGTCTCCTAATGTGCGCTGCGAGCTCTAGAGGGTGGGGGCCACATCTGTTTTGCCCGACACCACCCTCCCTGAGCCTAGTACAGTAACTGGCAAGAGAAGGTGTTCAAGAAACACCTGTTCAGAGAATGACATTCATTATGCACATGCCCTTTACCCCAGCGATTTCGCTTCTAAGAATTTTCCCGACAGACATGCTGGCATATTTATGAAGTGAGTATGTACAGAGTTATTGATTATGGTAGCCAGTATCTGTGTGAATTACCTCGCATGTGGTCAGCAGGAGACTAATTTAGTAACTTACAGTACAGCTACTCCTGGAAGAAGTGCTAGTCAGACCTCTGTAACAGACGAAAGGGTGCTCTTTATCACTGAAGTGGAAAGATCTCCCAGATACACTGTTACATTAGGAAGAAGACGAACAGAACCCCGTGTGTCATTTGCTGCCATCGGTGAAAAAAGAAGAAATGGTACCTATCCACAATTTTTTGTCTGTACATAAAATCTCTGAAAAGATGCAAAAGACTATTAACACTGGAGGAGAGACAGCTGAGGACACACTGGGAGTGGGAGACTTTTTACTGAATGCCTTATCATAGCTTCTCACTTTTTTCCTTTCCATACTTTCTGAATTTTTAGTAGTACAAATGTTTTACCTGTTAAAAATGCTTTTGAAAGTTTTTGGAATGGTCTGTTTCTTCAGCTGTTTTGTAAATGGATGTTTTTCCTTTTCATAGATTACATCTATGCCAGGGTGAAAATTGAAATAGTTAATAAATAACCAGTGCCACCGAGATGCTGACCAATTGGGATGGGTGCGGGCAATGATGGGGGCCGGGCGGCTGGCCACTGGCCACAGATGGAAGGCCACACTGATGAGGGCTGGCAGAATATTAGTTGTGCCCAAATGTTACATACTGTTTAAAATACATGAAATTCGGGGCGCCTGGGTGGCGCAGTCGGTTAAGCGTCCGACTTCAGCCAGGTCACGATCTCGCGGTCCGTGAGTTCGAGCCCCGCGTCAGGCTCTGGGCTGATGGCTCAGAGCCTGGAGCCTGTTTCCGATTCTGTGTCTCCCTCTCTCTGCCCCTCCCCCGTTCATGCTCTGTCTCTCTCTGTCCCAAAAATAAATAAAACGTTGAAAAAAAATTAAAAAAAAATATAAATAAAATACATGAAATTCTTCATAATGAAATAAGTTGGGGTGAGGGATTTTGGGGTACCCTGCCATAGGAACTCAGACCTCAGTTGAATCTAGGGCAAGAGAGGGGTAAATCATGCCAAGTGTGAGTGTTCACTGCTTCTATTGTAAGATGTTGCCTGTGAAATAAATGTGAGAAATGCAGAAGATTCTAGAATTAGGTATTTTTGGCTTTCTCTGAGCCAGTTAAGGCAGCTTGAGGTAAAATTGAAGCCAAGAGGTTTTGCAAAGCCATTGGGAGGATTCTGGGCCCTCTTTTGGGAGACAACCCACCAGTCACTCCCAGCAGACTGTGGGTGTGACGAAGTGCATGCCCAGTGAAAACTAACATACCTTTTGTCAGAAGAATGGTACCAAAAGAAGGTAAGAGCCAGAGCTAGACCGATTCAAGTTTTCTCCAGTCTGTGCTACAGTGTTGAAAATGCCCCCCACCCTTTCTAATTAGAAGTTGAAAGATTTGAGCAAGATTTAGACCCTAAGATTTTCTTTGGTATGAAACTTACTGGTTAAACCCCATGTCCTGGGACTTGCCCGACCATGTACATTGATTTCATTTTTGTGGCACCTCTACAGAGAGGTGCTCAGTAGATCTGCAGGGTAAGCTCCAGACCTGGTCTAATGACTTGAGGGCGTGATACCTACTGAAGTTCTTGATCCCCATATCTGGATATATCCCAGGAACACACAGTTCTAGTCTGCAAATCTGATGATTTAACTACTTGAAAATACTGTAAATGGCCCAAATCCCAAATGGATGAGGTGAGTTCAGTCACCTGTCCATAGTAGACTTTGGTGCAAGGTCTGAGGGGGACAGAATCTGGAAAATGTAACCATCTTCTGTAGCTCTCCATGTCATAGTGAGGATTCTGGATTCTGGAATGTGAATCCCCACCCGTCCCAGAAAATGTAATGACTCTCTGATCTTAACCTGGGCATTGTGAGTGGTGCTGGTTTCCTTCTGCATCCTTCAAATAAGCCAGTCTAGTTTGATTTACCCAAATAGTGTCTGTGTTTGCTTTCCTGCAATCTGAGACTTCTTTTGGTTGGGCAGGATCTGGGGTCTGCTTTGGTAGCCACGGGCCCCCAAATGGCAGCTTTCTCCTTCCTTTTCACCTGCTTCCTGTGGGCTGGCCTGTCTCTTCCTAGGAACCCTAGCTTTCAGGACTAGCCCCCTGATTCCTCTGCCCAAGTCTTGCTTGTGTTTTCCTGCAGAGAGCAACCCCTGGATTGCCACACTCCCCAGCTGCTCACTTAGGTTTGCCAGGACATGAACTCACAGCCCAGGCCCCTTATGCCGTATCCCACCGGCCAGCTGGGCTTCTTTACACATTAGAGTCAGAGGGATCCCCCTCCGAATTCAGAATGTGGTCAGAACAGTCTGCTGTAAATACCTGGCAGCCTGCAGGTAGACCAGCCTGCCAGTGGGTGAGCTGTTGGGTTCTCCCTTCCTCCTTCAGGAAGTAGGCTCTCCCGGCTGAGGCTCCAGCATGCCTCATACCTGAGCCCACCTGAGCTATGACAGCCCCATGGATCAGTAAAGCCCAGGCCTTACTGTAGTCTTCCTAGTCTCAGGAGAGGAAATGATTGTTTGATTTTTGTTCTTAATCCAGCCACTGACTTTTAAAGCCCCACCGATAATCTAGTCTTAGATTTTGTACAATATAAGATACATCTGTGCTGTTCTTTACCACTCCATGCTGGTAGTCTCAATGCTCCCTCTTCATTTACGTGGCTTCTAGAGTGGACTCAAACATTTTCTTTTCCTTTTCAGTGAGGTCATAAGATAATCTTGATTTAGACGTATCAGTTTCCTAAAAATACTATTTTCTTACTAATTTCTATACACAAAATTAATAGGAGAGAAGAAATCTGCCTGCTTAGATTTACTTCCTTTACCATCCCCTGTCTTCTCTCTCTCTCCCATCTGGTCTTTGGATTGTATCTTGTTCTCCTGAATCCCTCCCAGAACATTTGTATTCACCAGGTAGTCCTCACGTTCCATTTTTAAGTTCAAGTAATGTTCTGAATCTATTGATCTTCTGTCTGTCATCTTTTTTTTCAGTCTCTGCTGTTTTCTGTGTTGTTTCCACATTGGATATTTTTCTCGGCAGATTGTTCTACATCTTCTAAGTCCTAAAATATTCTCCTCCATTTAGAATGGTGGTTTTCAACTTTTAGCATTTGTGGCACGCTTTGAAATGAAACATCTGTGACCTGTCACTGAGGGGGATTTAGAAGGTCAAGGCATTGGTGACCATATCAGCAAGAGTTATAAAGAATTGATGCTATGGTAGAAGGGCATCAGTGCTAAAGTGTGACTCATTTCATGGCCCCTTGGAGCTGGCTGCTATGTGTGTGGGCAGTTTATTGAGTCTATGTGAACTCAGAGTTCTTACAGATTTCAAAAAATATGCAGTCTTCTCTGTAATCGCTTGACTTATTCCCCTTATCTTAGATTCATGCCAGATAGTACCCCTCTCAGCTCAATACACCCCTTCTGCCAAATGCCGGTGTTATTGCAGGTGTATTCAGTTTTGCAGCAATGAATCTGACACAGCAACTAGGACAGGGTTCACAGGAAACGTGCCATGCACACAGTTGAGAGCCACTTCTTTGAAAGGAAAAGTAAACCAGGACAGACACTGAGTAAACAGTGACAAGTTTATAGCCTCTACAGATTTTCCTTGAAAACTCATCGATGCTGTTAAATCAGAGGGCAAAGGTCTAAAGGCACCGTCAATGCTCTTTTCTTCTTGATAACCTCTGGGAACCAGTCATCACCAATGAGAAAGACAAACACAGCCCAGGTTTCCCACTGTTGGAAGAAGAAGTTACAACTATGGAAAGGGGGGGAGAGGATGACTAGAAAGTGCCCTATGATGTTAAAGAGAATTGGGACCAGCGATATCAGAACGTAACCATTGTGTGTGTGTGTGTGTGTGTGTGTGTGTGTTCATGCATGTGTACGTGTGTCTGTACATGGGAATGTGCATGTGCAGATGTGTGTGTGTTTGTGTGTCTGTGCGTGTTCCAGCTCTGTCCTCTTACAATGCTTAGAAGCAATGACGTATCAGCACTGAATGTACTTGGTGCCCAGATCTTGGTCTCCATCAGAAGAAACCATGGCTACTTGAGGAAAAGGCTGATTCCAGGGCTAGGATGGGGAAGGCATGCCAGACGAGCCTGGAATACCTTGTACCAGAAAGTAAGGAGATACTCAAAGAATGATGGTGACATATCAAAAGGATATAGGGTGAAGGCTGAACTGGCTATCACTGGCCACACACAGGACCATTTGAGTATCAAAACAAAGACAGTAATTATGACAGATTATGGAACAACATAAAACAAAACTCTGTAAGTCTGAACTAATATAAACAAATAAATGAATAAATAAGTGAGCAGAGGGAGAAGAGAAAGCCCTCCTTAAGGTATAATTCTAAATAATAGAGAAAGAATGATGGCATGAGGGAAGAAACAATGCTAGAATGAGCGGATCGAAGTTTGATAATGGACAGGACATTTATATAGTGTGGCGGATTCCACTGTGTCAGTTTAGCTAAGTGGGACACGCATTCCTCAAATCTCCTCCCTGCATGGTGACCAGTTAGCCTGTGGCACAATCACCAATCCTGGGATAAATCAAGTTCATGTGCCTCCTGATACAGTTCACTGAGAAGGACACAACATCACACCTGTGGTATTTCTCCCCCAGATCCATAATCTGAATCTCATCATGAGGAAACACTAGTTGAACCTAAATTGAGGGACATTCTAAAAAACACTTGGCCTATATTCGAGATCAAGAAGGATAGAGAAAGGCAAAGGAAATGTTACAGACTGCAAGAGGCTAAGGGGACATGGCAACAAAATGTAACATGTGGTCCTGGATTAGATTCGGAATCAGGGAGAAAATGGCTAACAAGGGCATTATTGGGACAACTGACAAAATTTGAACATGCCCTGAATATTAGATAATAATATTGTGTCCAGGTTAAACTTCCTGATTTTTGATAAGTGTTTTGTGATTATGTGAGAGTGTTGTATTTTAGGAAGGCATGTAAGAGGATGTATTCTTAGGAAATATATATTGAAGTATTTAGGCATAAAGGGGCATAGTGTCTCCAACTTACTTTCAAATACTTCAGAGGAAAACACACATACGTAATAAATATATAGATAGGGGTGATAAGGCACATGGGGCAGAATGTAAACAGTTGGTGAATCTGGGTAAAGGGTATTCAGAAGGTCTTTTTTTCCTGTTCTTGCAGTTTTACTATTAAGTTTGAGATTGCATCCAAATAAATAAGGTAAAAAATAAGCAAAGTAAGTAACCAAACAAAATCCAGTTGGCGAATGTCACCCGGGTCCCTTTCTTTGAGGATTGCTCTGGAAGGAAACTCTAAGAGCCCTCGACAACTCAGGCCGAGATTATAATCTGGTCAGGAAAATGTTCTTTACGTATTTCCCTCCTTGTGGTTTTCACAGTGCTGCCTTTCCCTCTTCTCTTGTCCCTTAGTCACACCTTTTAGAGTTCCTCATTCCATTTCCAGGGCCTAAGAGTAGTGTTTCCACTCTTTCCACGTTCAATATTTTGACTGTGGCTTTGGTGGGTTGTATAGGTTCATCGTTGCCGTGTTGGAGTCTTCATTCTGCTACATCAGCTCTGTTCCTTACTGTCGTCCTTTTCATCCTGGGCCCTCTCTGTCAGTGATTCCTAAATGTGAGCATACAGTAGAGCCACCTGGAGGGCTTATTAAAACCCAGAGTGCTGGCCTGTCCTCCCAGAGCTCCTGAGTTGTAGGTCTGGGGCAGGGCTGCAGAATCTGTATTTCTAGCAATATCCAGGTGATGGTGATACTGCTCATCCAAGAACCATGCTATATGGTGCAGGGTCTCTTGGCATCACCACAAGTTACTTTCTTGCAGGCATTTAAAGTTTCTCTTGAAGTTGTCTCAACCTATGGTGTTGATTGCATCAGTGAAGGTTTCTTTCACAGGTTCTTCCTGATGTGCTCTTCTGAATTTCCCTTCTAGCAGTTTTTAATTGGACCCAATCCCTCCACCCCCATTTAAAAAATGTACCTACTCCCGGAACCTGGGCAGTCTGGCTGTGTCTTCTCTGCATCTACACACCATGCTACAGTTTACCCCATGAGAGGAATTGCATACACGGAAGTATGAATATCTTGAGTTGGGTGGCCTAGATTATAGGGCTCTGAGAACAGGGAAGTGATGAACTTTGCCAGCCCGCCAACATGGGCTTGTTGGTGCTGTCTCTACATTTATTAAACACGTTGCCTAAACCAGCACTGAGGACATGAAGCACACTGGAAACTCCCAACTAATCCAGGGTCAAATCCCACTGATGGCATTGCTACAATTCCTCCCTGCCCCCACAGCAGTTCCTGGGCTACTCGTGCAGCAGGTTATGAATTCTAGAAGGAAAACAATAAATGCATTCTACTTATTTAAAAAAATGTACCTACTCCCCATGCGTGTGTGTGTGTGTGTGTGTGTGTTTAGCTTGGTAGTACCATGGGTTTAGTTCCATGCTACCAAAATCTTAAATCTGTGTTTGTAGTGCTTTGCTGTATGTTAACAAAGATGGAAAAATACTTAGAGATGGAGGGTGGGGTGGAATGGGGAGGAATGATCATAAAACACTCCACTCTAGAAATATTTAACAGTAGACCGGAAGGGATAGTCTAATAAAAATACTAGACTCTGCTCTATGATAAAATGTTCCCTCCTTCTGAGGGAGCCTGAGTTGACCATGGAACTTTGGATGTCCCAGGTAATATTACATTACTGGTGGCTGGAAAGTCTCCATTCAGCCATGAATCAGTGATGCCATAAATCAGGACACGAGAGATAAGAAGTCCCCAGAGGGAATGGCTAGGCAAAGACTGGATTTAGCTGGTTTTTCCTCACCTACCCCTTTTTTCCTTAAGCAAAGTTTGCTTTTTGATGCTGACAGCATCGTTGTCCTCGGCCTGGAGAAACTTGTGAGATCGCAGAGTCAAGCTCTCAGCCTGTGGAGGACTCATGACCCCTCCCATGGGTGATTCTGAAACTTTGGAAGGGAAGGAGAGTCTAAGAACCCCTACCTCGCTCCAAACACCACACATACAGTTACTTTCAAGACCAGTCCATTTTGGGGGGGCTGCAAAGACATCTTGCACAAAATTGTATTTATCTTTTTGTAGCTGGCTTATTTTACTTTAGCATATTGTCCTTAGCACAGTCCATATTGTGGTATATTACACAGTTTCCTTTCTTTTTAATGCTGGATAATATTCCATTGGTATGTACATACCATATTTTGATTATCTATAATTCATTTGTTGATGGACACTTGGGTTGATAACATGTTTTAGCTATTGTGAATAGGCTGCTATGAACGTGGATGTACAAATGCCTCTCTGAGACCCGACTTTCAAGTCTTTGGGGTGGATACCCAGAGGTGGAATTTCTCGATCATATGGTAATTATATTTTTAATGTTTGAGGGTCTGCTATACTGTTTTCCACAATGACTACGCCATTTTACATTCCCAACAACAATGCACAGGGTTCCTTTTCTCTACATGCTCTTGTTTTTTCATCTTCATGGTAGAAGATGTATCTCACTGAAGTTTTGGTTTCATCTCCCTAGTGATTAGTGCTGTTGAGAATATTTTCATGTGTTTACTGCACATCTTTTGTATCTTCTTTGGAGAAATATTTAATCCAGTTCTTTGCCCATTTTTGCATCGGGCCATTTGTTTTCTTATTGTTGAATTTTAGGAGTACTCTATATATTCTGGAAATTAATCCTTTATCAGACATACAACTTGCAAATATTTCCTCTCATTCTGTGGTTTGATTTTTACTCTGTGGATAGGGTCTTTTGATGCACAAAATTGTAAAATTTTCATGAAGTACAACTTGTTTATTTTTGTTGTTGTTGTTTCCTATGCCTTTGATGTCATATTCAGGAAATCACTACCAAATCCAATATCATGAAGCTTTGTCCTATGTTTTCTTCTAAGAGTTTTATTGTTTTATGTCTTATACTTAGGTCTTTTATCCATTTTGTGTTCATTTTTGCATATGATGTTCTGTAAGGTTCCAACTTCTTTACTTTGCATGTAGGATGTCCAGTTTCCCTAGCACCATTTTTTAAAAAGACTGTCCTTTCCCAATTGAATGGTCTTGGCATCCTTGTCAAAAATCATTTTGCCATATATATGGTGTTCATTTCTGGGCTGTCTATTTCATTCATTTGTATGTCTCTCTTAATGCCAATACCACACTGTTGTGATTACTGTAGCTTTGTAGTAAGTTTTGATATCAGGAAGTATGGGTCCTCCAAGCTTTGTTTTCAAGATTGTTTTGGCTATTTGGGATAATTTGAGATTCCATATGAATTTTAGGATGGGTTTTTCTCTTTTTGCAAAAGACATCATTGGGATTTTGATAGGAATTGCATTCAATCTGTAGATCGCTTTGGGTAGTATTGACATGTCTTTCAATCCATGAACATGGGATGTGTTTCCGTTTATTTGTATTTTGTTTCATTTCTTTCAGCAATATTTTGTAGTTTTCATTATATAGGTCTTTCAGCTCCTTGGTATAAGTGTAATAATAAAATACTCCTAAGTATGTTATTACTTTTGATGCAACTGATTTTTGTATGTTGACCTTGTATCCTGCTACTTTACTGAATTCATGTAGTAATTCTAACAGAGTTGGTGGGTTTTTTTCTTTTTTTTGGTGGAATTTTAAAGTTTTCTGCATATAAGATCATACCATTTGCAAACAGAGATAATTTTACTTCTTCTTTTCCAATTTGGGTGGCTTTTATTTCTTTTCCTTGCCTAATGCTGTGGTAGAACTTCTAGTGCTATGTTGAATAGAAGCTGTGAAAGCGGCATCCTTGCCTTGTTCCTGATCTTAGAGGAAAAGCTTTCAGTCTTTCACCATTGAGTATAATGTTCACCATGGGTTTTTATGTATGGCTTTTATCATATTGATGAAATTTCCTTCTCTTCCTAGTATTTTGAGTGTTATGTTTTTTTTTTTTTTTATCATTCAAAGGTACTGAATTTTGTCAAATGCTTTTTCTGCATCGAGATGCTCATGTGTTGTTCCCCCTTCATTTTCTTAATGTGGTGTATTAACACTGATCAGTTTTCATATGTGAGCCATCTTTGCATTCCAGTAATAAATCCCACTTGGTCATGGTGTATGATCCTTTTAATATGCTGCTGAAATCAGTTTGCTAGTTTTTTTTTTAAGGATTTTTGCATTAATATTCATAAAGGGTATTTGTCTGTAATTTTCCGTTCTTACAGTGTCTTTATCTGGCTTTCGTATCAGGGTAATGCTGGCCTCACAGACTGAGTTAGGAAATGTTCCCTCCTCTTTAATTTTTTCTACCTTCTTGACAGGTTTTGGTATTCTAGGAATTTGCCCATTTCACTTAGGTTATCCAATTTATTTGTGTACAATGGTCCATAGTATTCTCTTATAATCCTTTTAGTTCTGTAGAATTGGCAGTAATGTCCCCACTTTCATTTCTGATTTTAGTAATTTAAGTCACCTCTCTTGTTTTCTTAGTCCATCTAGCTATAGGTTAGTCAATTTTGCTGATCTTTTTGAAGAACCTACTTTTGGTTTCATTGATTTTCTTGTTTTTCTATTCTGTATTTCATTTATCTCTGGTTTAATCTTTATTATTTTCTTCCTCCTGCTAGCTTTGGGTTTGGTTTGCTCTTTTTCTAGTTCTCTGAGGTATAAAATTAGGCTGTTGACTTTAGATCTGTCTTTTTTTTTTAATGTAAACATGTATAGCTATAAATTTCCCCCTTAGCTCCACTTTCCATAAATTTTGGTATGTGTGTTCCCATTTTTATTCATCTCTAGGTCTTTTCAAATTTCCCTTATGATTTCTTCTTTGATCTTTTGGTCGTTTAAAAGTGTATTGTTTAATTTCCACAATTTTGTGAATTCTGTAGTTTTCTTTCTGTTATTGATTTCTAACTTCATCCTGCTGTGATCGGATTAGATATTTTGCATGATATCTGTCTTTTTAAATCTATTGAGACTTAACTTGTGGCCTAATGTGTGGTCCATCCTAGAAAATGTACCATGTGGATTGAGAAGGATGTGTATTCTGGTGGTCTGTTATTAGGTACATAAATGTTTATAATGGTTATATTTTCTTTCCATATTGAACCTTTTATTAATATATAGTGTCCTTCTTTGTCTCTAAACTTTTTTTTATTAAATGATTTTTTAAACTTTTTAAAAAGTTCATTTATTTTGAGACAGAGAGAGTGCACACATGCATGCATGTGAGCGGGGGAGGGGCAGAGAGAGAGGGAAAGGGAGAGAATCCCAAACAGGCTCCACGCTGTCACCACAGAGCCTGATGCAGGGCTCAAACTCATGAACAGTGAGATCATGACCTGAGCTGAAATCAAGACCTGAGCTCAACCAACTTAGCCACCCAGGTGCCCTTGTCTCTAAACATTTTTTTTATTTAAAGTCTATTTTGTCTGATATTAGCATAGCCATCCCTGCTCTCTTTTGGTTACTATTTGCATGGAATATCTTTTTGCATCTTTTCACTTTTAATCTATTTTTGACTTAAGTTTGTCTCTTACAGGCGGCATATAATCAGATCAAGTGTTTTATTCATTTTGCCAATCTTCCATTCAACAGTTTAATCTATTTACATATAAAGGAATTACTGATAAGGAGGGACTTCTGTCATTTTGCTCTTTGTTTTCTACATACCTTTTAGCTTTTTTGTCCTTCATTTTTTGCATCACTGTCTTTTTTTTATGTTTAGTCAATTTTATGTCATGAAACATAAATTTCTCCATTTCTTTTGTGTATATTCTATAGTTATCTTATTTGTGGTGTCCAGTAATTCCTTTAAATGTAAATAGATTAAATGGGGATTGCATTTAACATCCTAAATTTATAACACTCTAATTTGAATTCATACTAATGTAATTTCAATGAGATACAAGAACTCCTTTCTTACAGCTCTGTATCTGTTGTTGATGTCTCAAAGTTACATCTTTATACATTGTGTGCCCCCAAAACATAATCTAATAATTCTTTAAAACGTACTGATCTCTTAAATTATGTAGAAAACAATATTTGGAGTTACGAACCAAAGTTACCTTTTACACTAGTATTTTTTTTTCTTTATACATATGAGTCTCTTAAATCATGTAGAAAACAAAAAGTGCAGTTACAAACCATTATTGAGTAATACCAGCTTTATGATTGCCCATGAATTATTTGCCTTTACTGAGCTCTTTATTTCTCCATCCAGTCAAGCTACAGTCTAGTGTCTTTCTGTTTCACGTTGCACAACTCTTTGAGTATCTATTACAGGTCAGGCCCAGTGGTAGTGAACTCCCTCAGCTTTTGCTTATCTGAGAATGTCTTAATTTCTGACTTTTGAAGGACAGTTTTTCTGGGTTCTTGGTTGACAGTTCTTTTCTTTTAGCACTGTGAATATATTGGCCCACTGCTTTCTGGTCTGCAAAGTTTTTGATATATGAAAGTTATGAAAGTTATGAAATATGCTGATAATCTTATTGGGGAATCCCTTATATATGACACTTTGCTTCTCTCTCACTTTTAAGATTCTTTGGCTCTGGCTTTTGAAAGTTTGATTCTATAGTGTCTTGGGGAAGGTCTCTTTGAGTTTATCTTACTTGGAGTTAATTGAGCTCCTTTGAGGTTTATATTCATGTCTTTTATCAAATTTGGGAAATTTACAGCCATTATTTCTTGAAATATTCTCTCTGTTCCTTTCTTTCTTCTTTTGAGACTCACACAATGTGGGTCTCTTGATGGTGTCCCATAGATTTCTTAAGCTCTGTTTACCTTTCTTCAATCTTTTTTCTTTCTGTTTCTCAGACTTGATCATTTTTGTGATTTCCATCTTCAAATTTGTTAATTCTTTCTTCTACCTGTTCAAATCTGCCTTTGAATCTGTCTAGTGAATTTTTCATTTAGGTTATTGTACTTTTTAGCTCCAGAATTTCTTTTTGGTTTCTTTTTAGATTTTCTCTCTCTTTATTGATATTTCCATTTTGTTTGTACACCATTTTCTTTAACTTTCTCCACATTTTCCTTTAGTTTTTGAGCATCTTTATGACAGTTGTCTTAATGTCTTTGTCTAGTGTATCTGCCATCCAGTCTTTTTTCTGGGACAATTTCTATTGATTTTTTTTTTTTTTCTTTTGACTGGGTCATACTTTCCTGTTTCTTTCTATGACTTGTGATTTTTTTTGTTGTTGAAAACTGGACATTTGAATCTAATAATGTGGTAATTCTAGAAACCAGTTTTGCCCATCTCTCATGGCTTGCTGTTATTTATTTATTTATATATTTTAAAGTTTTTGTTTATTGATTTTGAGAAAGAGTGCATGCATGAGTGGGGGAGGGGAAGAAAGCGTGGGAAAAAAGAGGATCCCAAGCAGGGTCCATATTGTCAGCACACAGCCCAACACAGGGCTCAATCTCATGAACCATGAGATCATCACCTGAGCCAAAATCGAGAGTCAGACGCTTAAGTAACTGAGTCACCCAGGCATCCCTATTTATTTTTTGATCGTTGCAGGTTGTCACTGTGCCACAGGTCAGCCTGAGGTATAACTTAAGGTCTTCTCAGGTCTTTTCTAACTTTTCTCTAGGCTTGCATGGCCACCTTCTATTTTTCCCTAGATATGCAATTGTTCGTGACTGTCCTAGTCTTTAATGTCTGGCTCCCAAAAGGAGGAAATGGGAAAAAAGAAGGGGTGCAGGAAAGAAGGATACTAGCTCTCTAAATCCTCTGGAAGTCACTTCAGCTGGTCTGAGAGGGGCTTGCAACAGGAGGGAGAGATACAACAACAATGGCTTCCCACTTCTTTGGCAGCACGTCTGTGAGCAGAAGCACTAATCGGCGATCACAGCACCGATCCCTTATTTTTATAGGACAGGGTCCTTTCTGCCCTCCCCCTGGCTCCTGCAAGCCACGTGCAGGCTGTGCCAGGAACACATACACGGCTGCCTGCCCTGGGGCTGGAGGTGAGGGCTGGGCAGCCGCTGCTGTGTAAGGAGCTGAAACGAACCACAGTTTACCTTCCCAGTCTCCCCTGGAAGTTGCAAGCTTTCAATAGATTCCAGAGTTCCAAAGTAGTTCTGTCAGACAGATTCTGCCAGTGCAATTATTGTCCAGGTGAGTAAATAGATTCCTGATACTTCCTACTCTACCGTCTTCCCAGAATCCTTTTTGAATAAATGTTTCCCTGGGCATACAATTCTAGGCAGATGATTTTTCTCCTTAGCACTTTGAAGCTTTCTAGCTTTTTTTTAAGTTTATTTATTTCTTTTGAGAGAGAGAGAGAAAGAGGCAGAGAGAGAGAGAATCCCAAGTAGGCTCTACACTGTCAGCACAGAGCCTGATGTGGGGCTTAAACCCACGGACTCTGAGATCATGAAAGTCAGACGCTTAACTGACTGAGCCACTCAGGTTCCCCAAAGTTTTCTAGCTTTTAATGTTGACGTTCTATTGAAAAACCCACTGTGTGTCTAATTCCTGTTTCTTTGCCAGCAATGTGTCTTTTCTCTCAGGATACTTCCTATCTTCTCTTTGTTTTGGTGCTCTGCAGATTTATCACAATGATTCTTGGTATGGGTTTGTTTTTGTTTATCTTGCTTGGTGTCATTTCCCAAGTTTGATCTTTGGTGTCTTTGATGGCTTTAAGCCTTTCTGGAAAATACTCAGCCATTATCTCCTTATATCCTCTTCATCAATGTCCCTATTATCATCTTCTGGAGCTCCAGTCATGATCCTTGTTCTATCTGTCTAAGTCCAGGTTGCTACGTATAACGAAATACCATAGACTGGGTGACAACAAACATTTATTTCCCACATTCTAGACATTGGAAATCCAAGATAAGGTGCCAGCATGATTGGGTTGCGGTGAGAGCCCACTGCATGGTTTACAGACTACTACTGCCTTCTTGCCTTATCCTCACAGGGTTGAGAAAAAGAGAGCTCTGAGCCTTTACCTCTTCTTATAAGGACACTAATCCCCTCATGGCTACACCCTTATGACCTCATCTAAATGGAATTACCTTCCAAATGCCCCACCTCTGAGTATCATCACCCTCAGGATTACGATTTCAACATTTGAAGTTGAGAGGGTACAAACATTCATTCCTTAGTTCTGTCCTTTATATCTTTAATCTCTGATTCACCGTCCATTTCTCTGTGCTGTACTCTAGTATCTTCAGACTCATCTTTTAGTTCACTAATTTCTCCTTAGCAGGCTCTAATTTGATCTTTAACTTCTGTATTGATTTTTTTAAATAAATGTTTGAATGTTGATTATTTGTAATTGATTAAATCCATTTATTGTTGACAAGTATTTACCAGGGTGAGTCAATAATCAGTTACAGAATTTGGATTTGAGAGGGATGGTTGCTTCAGAGTACCTCCTATTCAGTACCCTCTTCCCCTCCCGTACCTAAAACCCTTTTTGTTGTGAAAATCATACATCCATAAGTATATAAAGTGTTTATGTGCAGTTTAAGGATTAATCATAAAATGAAGACTCATGTGTATGCCAATCGGCTTAAGAAATAGAGTATTACCAGTAACTTAGAGGTCACTTGAGTGCCTTCCCCAGATGCCTTTATCTCCTCAAGAAATGAACACTATGCTGATGTTTGTAATAATCATTCTTTTGCTTTTATTTATGGCTTTACTGCATAAATAAGTATTCCCAAATAATAAAATACCTAGGTTTTGTTTTGAATGTATTATATGTATTCTTCTCTACTATGCTTCTCACACAGTGTCATGTTTTTTATTTATGTTGATGCATGTAGCTAGAGTTCATCCACTTTTGGTATTAAAGTATTATATGGAAACACCACAGTTTATCCATTTTACTGTTGTCAGACATTTGGATTGTTTCTAGTGTTTTGCTATTACAAATAATAGTGCTAGAAATAACCTTGCACATGTCTCTTGATGCTCATGGAAAAGAGTTTCTTTATGGTATTTTCTTAGCAATGGCATTGCTGGGAGATAGCACATGTGTATCAATTTTGGATAATACCAAACTGTTTTCCAAAGTGACTGCACCAATTTATACTTCCACCGGCAGTAGGCGGGTTACTTTTTCACAATCTCACTAACATTTGTCCGTCTTAATTTTTAAAACTTTTAAATTGAATCCCAGGATAGATTTGAGGAGAATTGACATATTGAAGATATTGAGTCTTCTTATCCAGAAACAATGTATATCTCTCTACTAATTAGGTTTCTTTCAAAAAGTTTTATAATTTTTCTATATAAAGGAGTGACATATCTTTTGTTGATTTATTCCTAGGTACTTAACTTTGGGCGAGGAGGTGTGCTTTCTAAATGTTATCTTTTAAAAACATGTATTATCAAAATGCTTTTTGCAGGTACACAGAAAGAATATTGGTTCTTGAATATTGACTTTTAATTCGGCAATCCAGCTCCATCCTTAATAACTTATCTGTATATTATTATGGTAAAATAACAATCATATATCTGAGAAAAATGAGCTTAAAAAGTTCACTTCAGGGGCGCCTGGGTGGCGCAGTCGGTTAAGCGTCCGACTTCAGCCAGGTCACGATCTCGCGGTCTGAGTTCGAGCCCCGCGTCAGGCTCTGGGCGGGTGGCTCAGAGCCTGGAGCCTGCTTCTGATTCTGTGTCTCCCTCTCTCTCTGCCCCTCCCCCGTTCATGCTCTGTCTCTCTCTGTCCCAAAAATAAATAAACGTTGAAAAAAAAAATTAAAAAAAAAAAAGTTCACTTCAATCTGTATAATGTTTGCTTTTCTTGTCTTACTATATTGGTTAGGACTTCCTGTACAAGGTTGAAGAGTAGGCATTATACCGTGAAACTGTGTCTTGTTCCTATTTTGAAAGGGAATATTCGGGTTTGTCTATTTCTTCCTGAGTTCGTTTTGGTAATTTTTTTTTTTTAATTTTTTTTTTTCAACGTTTATTTATTTTTGGGACAGAGAGAGACAGAGCATGAACGGGGGAGGGGCAGAGAGAGAGGGAGACACAGAATCGGAAACAGGCTCCAGGCTCTGAGCCATCAGCCCAGAGCCTGAGGCGGGGCTCGAACTCCCGGACCGCGAGATCGTGACCTGGCTGAAGTCGGATGCTTAAGGACTGCGCCACCCAGGCGCCCCTTTTTTGGTAATTTTTTAAAAATAAGGACCTGTCACCAAACTTTCAAACTTATGAGCGTGAAGGCATTTTAAACGTTTTATTTATCTCCTCTTTTACATGCCTAATGTTATTTATGCTTTCTCTTTTATTCTTGATTAATTCTGCTAGAGGTTTGTTCATTTCGGTAGATTTTTTTTCAAAGAACCAAGTTTCGGACTTGTTGCATCTCTCTGATGTACCTCTGTTTTCAGTATTATTTACATCTGCTTTTATCCTTATTGTTTTCTTCCTTCTTCTATTGGACCTATTCTGCTTTTTTATCATGTCTGTAGTTGGATCCTTTGCATGTAATGTGAAACTTTCCTTATTTTCTAATGTAAGTATTTATGGTTCTAAGTTTTCAGAAGATAGTGTTTTTGTTTTGTTTTGTCCTAATTTATTTTGTGTTATTTTTTTCTGACTTACATTCCTTGTGATGAGAGAAGTTGGTCTATATGATCTCTATCATTTGAAATGCATTGAGGCTGATTTTATGACCTGGCAACACATAGTTAGAGTTTATAAATGTTCCCTGGCAGCACCTGGGTGGCTCAGTTGGTTGAGTCTGATTTCTACTCAGGTCGTGATCTCGTGGTTCATGGGTTAGAGCCCCGAGTCGGGCTCTGTGCTGACAGCTTGCTCAGAGCCTGGAGCCTGCTTTGGATTCTGTGTCTCCCTCTCTCTGCCCCTCCTCTGCTCACGCTCTGTGTCTGTGTCTCTCAAAAATAAATAAATGTAAAAAAAAATTTATAAATGTTCTCTGTGTGTGGTATTCAGTTGTTAGACATAGTAGTCCATATTTGATCAAGCTTGTTAATTATTTTCAAAACTTTTATATTCTTACTGATTTATTTTCACATTTGACCCATCGAACACTTGGAGAGGTATGTTAAAAGCTTCCATTATGATTGGGTATTTGTTAATTTTTTTATTTTTAACAAAATTTTTTAAAATGTTTATTTATTTTTGAGAGAGACAGAGACAGAATGCGAGTGGGTTGGGACAGAGAGGGAGGGAGACACAGAATCCGAAGCAGACTCCAGGCTCTGAGCTGTCAGCACAGAGCCTGACGCGGGGCTTTAACTCACAAGCTGTAAGATCATGACCTGAGCTGAAGTCAGACATTCAACTGACTGAGCCACCCAGGCGCCCCTATTTGTTAATTGTTTTGATAGTTCTAATCATTTTTGCCTCATATATTTTGAGGTTATGCTTTACAGGTACACAGGCTTAGAATTGGTACCATTCTGTGTTACGTGATCTCTCTCTATTTACTGATTATACTAACATCTTTAACATGCATCCTCAATGTGTAAATGTTAATTCATATCCACAGCCTCCTCCCCAGCAATTCAAGAACCTTGGAGATGCTTTAATGCCATAACCCATTACCAGTTTCTTTTTGTTTGAATAAGTCTTTATTTCATCATCTTTCTTAAATGACAGTTTTGTGCAACATAGAATTCTGGGTAGTTATCATTACCTGTCTTCCGTATTTCATTGCTGTTGTTGAGGATTTAGCCAATACTCAAATTTGCATGCCTTTGTTGATTTTTTTTTTTTTTTTTAAAGAATTAGCAGTGAAGAGGTACCCGGTGGCTCAGTTGGTTAAGCATCCAACTCGGATTTGGCCTAGGTGGTAATCTCATGGTTTCATGAGTTCAAGCCCCACATCGGGCTCTGCGCTTGTAGCATGGAGCCTGCTTGGGATTCTCTCTCTCTCTCTCTCTCTCTCTCTCTCTCTCTGTCCTTCCCTGGCTCACACTGTCTCTGTCTCTCTCAAAATAAATAAATAAATGTAAAAAAATTAAAGAAAAAAAAGAATTAGCAGTAAAGACCTGTGGGTCTGGAATTTTTTGGAGTTGTTTTAAGCTACAGTTTTAACTCTCTAAAATATAAGACAACTCAGGTTATCCATTCCTGAGTGAACTTTGGTATTTGTGTTTCAACGAATTTGTCCATTTTATCTAAGTTGTCATATTTACAGGCATAAAGTTATTCATAATAAAACTTTATGACCCACCGGTATCTGTAGGATCTGCAGTGATGTTCCTTTTCATTCCAATGTTGAGAATCAATGTTTATTCACTTTTCTTCTTGATCAGTCTGGCTAGAGGTTTAGGATTCTATTGATCTATTGAAATACCAGCTTTTAGTTCAGTTGATATTGTCTGTTGTTTTTTTCCGCATTCAATTTCATTGATTTCTGCTCTTATCATTACATTCCCTTCCTTATGCTTACTTTAGGTTTAATTTGTTCATTGTTGTCTGGTTTCTTAAGGTGGAAGCTTAGATCATTGATTGGAGACTTTTCTTCTTTTCTAATATAAGTACTTAGTATGATTAATTTCTGTCTATGATCTCTTTGAGTTCCACAAATTATGTTATTTAAATGTATTTTTATTATTTTCAATTAAAAAAATTTTCTATCTTACCCTTCTAATTTCTTTTTTGACTGCAGATTATTTATAATAATATAATAAAATTATTAATATAATAATTTATTGAATTTCCAGATATTTTTATCCAGAGGATTTTCCAGATATTTTTCTGTTAGTGCATTCTAATTTAATTCCATTGTGGTTACAGGACATATTTTGTGTAATTTCAATGATTTGGAAATTTGTTGAGGTTTACTTTATGGCCCACAGCATGGTCTCTCTTGTGAATGTTCTATATGTATTTGAAAAGAATGCGTATTCTGGTTGTTGGATGGGCGTGTATTCTGTAAATGCCAATTAGATTAACATTTTGATCTTCTATATGTTTACTGCTTCTTTTTCTATTTTTTTTTTTAACTGGAGGAATAGTGTTAAAGTCTCTAACTATAATCCTGGATTTGTATTTTTCTTCTTTCAGTTCTATCACATTTGCTTTATGAATTTTGAAGCTCCATAATGTAGGTACAGACACCATTAGGATTTCTATGTCTTCCTGGTGAATTAACCCCCTTATTATGTAATGTCCCTCCTTATCCCTGGTAATATTCCTTATTCTGATGTCTACTTTGCTATTAATACAAATACTCCACATTTCTTCTGATTATTGTTTGCATGGTATATCTTTTTCAATCCTTTTTCTCCTAACATATCTTTGCCTGTATATCCTAAGTGGCTATTTTGTAGTCAGCATATAGTTGAGTTTTTTTTTAATTTAATTGAACAACCTCTGTTTTTTAATTGGTGTGGTTAGATCACTTATATTTAATGTAATTTTTGATGTGGCTGGATTTAAGCCTACCATTTTTCTAGATGTTCCTGTTTGTTCCATCTGATCATTGTTCATTTTTCCTCTTAACTCCCTGTTTTGGGTTGATTATTATTTGTTATCCCACTTTATCTTCATCATTGGTTTATTATGTGTACCACTTTAAATTATTTTTAGTGATTTTGCTAAGGTAAAGAATATACATCTTTATTATATCAGAGGTTACCTTCAAATAATATTACAGCATTTCACATATAGTTAAGAACTCTACCAATGCATAGTTAACAATTTCTCCCTCCCATTTTTTTGTTGTCATACATTGTACTTTTATATATTCTATAAATGCAATACTTTGCTACTATTTTTGTTTTAAATAGTCAAATATTTTTAGAGTGATTTAAAAGAAATAATATATTTTATTTACCTCCATTTTAATCCTTTCCAGAGTTTTTTTTTCATATATCCAAGTTTCTGTTTAGGATTATATTCCTTTTGCCCAAAGAACTTTTTAAAGTGTTGCTTATGGTGTAAGTCTGCTGGTGATGAATCCTTCTACTCTTTGTTTGTCAGGGAAAGTCTTTATTTTGTTTTTATTTTTGAAAGATATTTTCCTGGTTATAGAATTCTGGAATGACAGATTATTTTGTTTTGTTTTATTTTAGGACTTTCAACATGTCACTCCATTTTCTTATGGCTTGCATAATTTCTGATAAGAAGTCTGCTAAAATTCTTATCTTTGTTCTTCTATGTGGAAAGTCTCTTTATCCACTTTATCGTAATTTTTCTTTATCTTTGTTTTTCAGCAGTTTGAGTATGATGTGTTTCGGGATGAGGGTTTTTGGGTGGGAGAGGGGAGTGGACATTTACCTTGTTTGGTGTTCTCTGAGATTCCTGGATCTGTGATTTAATATCTTTTATAAATTTGGGTATATTCTCAACTATTATCTCTTCAGATATTTCTTGTGCTTCATTCTCTCTTGTTTCTGGAATTCTGATCACATGTATATTAGCCTATTTTCTGTTGTCCTACAGATCTTAGATACTTTGTTCCATTTTTTTCTCTCTCATTTTTTCTCTTTGTGTTTCCGTTAGAGTAATTTCTACTGACCTATATTCAAGTTAACTGATTCTTTCTTTGGCTGTGTCTTTGGCTTTGTGCTATCAGTGTTCTGATAAGTCTGTCAAAACCTTTCTTCATTTCTATTACTGATTTTTTTTTAAATTTCTAACATTTCCATTTGACACTTTCATATGGTTTCCACCTCTCAACTGAAATTCCACATTTGTTCAGAAATACCATCCATCCTTTCCACTGAGCCATTAACATGTGGATGATATTTATTTTAACTTTCAGTCTCATAGTTCCGATTTGGGGGTCATCTCTGAATCTTGTTATTGCTTTGTCCCTTAATAGTGGGATTGTGTTGTTGCTGCTTTTTTTGAGTGTCATGTAATTTTTAATTGAATGCTGGACCATGTGTGTAGAACTGAGATAAATAGTATTTATGCCTGAAAATGAGAAAACTTCTCCTGCTAGACTGATAGTGTGGGGGGATTGGTCAGTCTAGTCAGGTTTTGAATTGGGTTTGGATTTTGTTGTTCTGTGGTTACCTTCAGAACACCACTGGCTTCAAATTCCTCTAGTGGTAACTTGTGGTTAGGGTGGGGGCTGGAGTGCCAGAGGGTTTTTCTATGTCCCTAATCCTCCCTCATCTTTTGTCCTTCTCTCTGTATCTAAACCACAAGAGGACTTCTCTACACCCTTGCTCACCACACCCTCAGTGATTGACTGCTGTGCTTGTTACTTGGTGCTCACTTGCTGGAGGTGGTGGGGTCAGGAGAAGTTTGCTGTTGTCCTAGTCCTATCCCAGTCTTAGGATGCCTTGTGTATCTGGCTCTCAGGGTTGGAGCTTTCAATATATGGCTCCTTACTTTCATGGCATGCAACTTCTCCCTTATATCTTTAACAGGTTTTGTGTAGAAAAAAAGCTTCCTTCCCCTTGTCCCACAGTAGTGGACCTCCAGTGGAATTGGTATAGGATCCTGAGCCAGGACCAAGTATGTGTGCGTTTATTTCTGGACTTGGTATTCTGTTTCATCAATCAATATATTTGTCTGTTAATCTTGACACCAATACTACTATGTCTTGATTATTGTAGCTTTATAATAAATCTTGAAGTCAGGTAGTATAAATCCTACAACTTTGTTAATCATTTTCAAAGTTGAGTTTGGTCCTTTACTGAATTTTAGAATAAGTATATCAGTTTCTACCAAAAAAAAAAAATCCCTTGGAAAGTTAGATTGGAATTGCATCAAATCTAGAGATCAAGTTGGGGAAGAAGTGACATCATAATAATATTGAGTCTTCTCAATATCTATAAACAGTATCTCTCTCAATTTATTTAAGTCTTCAGTAATTTATCTCAGAAATTTTATATAGTTTTTGGTTACCAGTTTTGCACATTTTTTTTGTCAGATGTATTCCTAAATATTTCCTAATTTTTATGTCAACACAAATGGTGTTTATTTCAGTTTCTAACTTCTTATTGCTAGTATTTTATATATTGATATTTGTGAGTTAATTGTGTATTCTGAAACCTTGCTAAACTCACTTCTTCTAAGAGCATTTTTGTAGATTCCATAGGATTCTCTATGGAGATGATCATGTCATGAGATTATTTGAGTATATTTCACGATTTCATTTTATCCACTCGGCTTACTAACTGTAATTCTTTGTTGTATTATTTTGGTGGTTGCTTTAGGATTTATAGTGTATTTAGCTCATCACAGTTCACCTTCATGTGACATTATACTGCTTTGCATATGCAGTTCTTATGAACCCTAAGCAATATACTTCCGTTTCTCTTCTAGCCTTTGTGCTATTGTTGTCATACATTTTACCTCCACATATGTCATAAACACCACAATAGATTATTATTTTTGCTTTAAACAGTTGGTTATTTTATTGGCTACAGATTTTAATAGATACTTCCTCTGTATTATTCATCATTTCTGGGTGTTTTGTAGCAGGAGAGTTTTTATTTAGAATACCTACTCTGTCATTTTGCCGAAAAGGGAAACCTACTGGTGGCCTTTCCATTGTGAACATGCCTCAAGAAAAGATAACAATTGATATATGAATGCACAAGGGTATCAAGACACTGAAGCCAGCCCAGTCAGCCACACAATGACCAGTTTACTTACTATACAAAGCTAAACTCATAAATATGACAGAGATAATACATTTGATTGTATCAATAACCTTTCTTTCTAGAGGCCTTAATCATATCTTTTGATACTCAATTATAATTTCTGTATATATTCTCTCAGAACATTATTCCTTAGATATTCCGGGTAAGCATGTCTTGCCTCATTTATAATATTGTGAGTTCCTTGTGGAACACAATATTATGGTGAATGGATTTCACAGTTCGCTGCTGCTCCCACAGTGCTGGGTAGGCCTGGTAGGTCATAGGTGTTTTCTGGGGTTAGTGGCTTATGAATACACAGAGAGGAATGGATGAAGTAATGAGAATAGCAGTAAACTTAAGGTTCTGGGATTTTGAAAATTCTCAAGTAGCCAAAAAAATCATATACAAGCCCCAGTGATCGCCAATGAAGTCACCAAAATAGCGTGGAGGGCCACACCTCTCTCTACTTCACAGAACCTGTGAATCAGACTCCTTTGTCAAGTTGATTTACACAGTCTAATATATTAAGTATCCTTGGCCCAGTCTCATATCCAGAGTTCAAAAGGTATCCTGTTAGCATGCCCTTCCCGTTCTTTAAGGAGAGTTGGAATCCATTCCCATTTTCCCCCTCTTATTCTACCAAGTATGTGTCCACAGCATGCCAAGTGTGTTAAGATACAAAGAAGAATAAGATGTAATTTCTCCCCTCAAGAAGCTCACTGTGATGCTGACACATCAAAAGCATAAAGGCCTTGTGTTGACAGTAATCCATTTTCCTTCATTATTTTTCTAGCTGAAATGCCAGCCAAGCCAACACATTTATTTCCTTTTGGCACTCACTTTGTTAATCATTTTCAAACTTGAGTTTGGTATACACTCTATATCCAGGTCATTATCTTTAACTCATCAATTCTTTTCTTTCTCTCTCAGGCTCACTAACAGAAATTCCCATTCCACTTTTTGTGTGGCAGATGAATTCATCATAGTTCAAGTCCTTAAATATTGATTTTTGAGGGATCAGAATAGTTGAGTGGCTAGAGGGTAAAGAGCAAAGAAAAAAGAAAGAATGAAATAGACTCTATACTTGTAAGACTCAAGAGGAAATCTGCCCCCTCCTCTCTTCCTTATTGACACTGTCTTGGTTCAGGATTTCATCACCACTTACTGGAACTATTACAAAAGTTTCCAACTTAGCTTCCTGCCTCCAGACCCTTCTGACTACAGTTTACTCTTCACATTCTTTACAAGAGTAATCTTTCTACCATGTAGGTCCAATAATGTCCCTCCTGCCCAGAGACCTTCAGTGGCTTCCTACTGCTCGAAAGATCAAGTCTTTCCTAATAGAAAACATTCAAATAACGTCAACCATGTTTAATGAGTAACATGGATATGACTCCCAAGTGTATATACTGGGGGGGGGGGGGGGGGGGTTATACATGTTTTCACTGAGTTACTCACTATTTGGTAAGATCAATTTGGCAAAGGTGATTTAGCCCAAACAAGTTAGTTGAAAGTGATGATTTGATTGAAAAAGAATATCCCCAGGAGTATTTCTTCCATTTTTTGTTTTTAGATGTTGAGGCATTTTCCCTGCCCTTTTTTGCTCTGTATAGCTTATTTTCATCCAGTTATTCCTACTGTGTGCTTTTTAGAACATCAAATATTTAAAAAAACCTTTTATTTTATATATATATATGTATATGTATATATATGTATGTTTGTATATATGTACATATATATGAATATATATGTATGTATGTATATATGTACATATATATGTATATATGTATATATGGAGAGAGGGGGGGAGAGAGAGAGAGAGGAAGAGAGAGAGAGAGAGGGAGAACCTTAAGCAGGCTCCGTGCTCAGCTCCCAATACAGGGCTCAATCCCACGATCCTGGGATCACGACCTGAGCTGAAATCAAGAGTTAGCTGCTCAATTGACTGAGCCACCCAGGTGCCTCAGAACATCCAACATTTTGAAACGACCTAAATATCCAGCCTACACACATCTCTAGCCATAAGGAACTGTTTAAACGAACTGCAAAAATGTTATAAAATTTATGTATAAAACATTATAATGTGTATAAAAGTATGCACAAATGTTATATATGGTAACTTTATAGAATGCATTTGCAAACTTTATGAAGTCATGAAAACATTGCCAAACAAGATCAGCTATAATTAATTAAAAATGAATCTGAGAAAACCCCAAATTCTACATCTTTTTTGTGCTACTTCTTTTGTAGTTTGATTTTCTCTTTACAAAGGCAATTTAAATTATGAGAGAAAAATAAGAAAAGGCAGACAACTAAGCAGACACACTCACACACACATGACCCATAGTATCTCCCTGCTCAATGACAACTGCTTAAGGATCTTCTAGTAAAAACTGAGTAATATGATGCATATTATTTGAAAGGAACTTCACTTTGCTTATGCAGTCCTCCACTGTTGAACACTTAGGTTGATTTCAATAAATCCCATATTTTGTGCGTTAAAGTTTTCATCAGTGTTTTGTTATGAGTAGCAGCACAAAGCAATTATAACTAGATAAGATGGATTTCAAATAAAAAAAAAATGAAAGGTTTGAGTAAAACTCCCTAGAATTCTGCAAAAAATGGTTTAAAAAATGTTTAAGCACACATAAGTTGTAAAACCACCCCAAAGTATACTAACACCCTGTACAACGAAACCCAAGTTGGTGAGATATATTTATCTTCAAACAAATCATCATTTTCTCCAGCTGCTTTTGGAAAATCATCTTCAACCTTTCAGGTTGTGAGGATCTTTAAGAATTAAATTACTTCTTGCTCAAGTTGATGGGTTTCCCCTCCAAATCATGCCTTTTGAATGAGAACAGGTAACAGCAACTTGCTGTGTCTGTTAGCACTGTAAACTAGCAGGAGCACATCTGAGCCTGTATTATTTGCTCAGCTGGTGATAAGGAATGGGCTTCTCTCTATAATTTCTGACCAGGATCATAGTACCAAGTAGCAAATTTAATCATTTTTATCCACTTCCCTTCCTAGCTCATTGAAAAACGTTGGGCACAGTCTACTCTGTTAGCTCTCTGTTCATCTTTACCCTAATACTCTGTTGTCTTGATTACTGTGACCTTATTAATAAGTCTCAAAGTCAGAAGTATTATTTCCAATTCGGTTGTTTTTCAAAGTTGTTTTGGCTACACTGTGCCTTATGCATTTTCATGTGAAATCTGCCATCAGTTTGTTGATTTCTGCAAAAAGCCTGCTGAAATTCTGACCTGGGTTGGGGGAGGGGAGTGTTACCTTAACAATATTGGTTTGTCCAGTCCATGAGCATGGTATACAGTCTCCATCTGTTTAGGTCTGCTTTCATTTCTCTGAGCAGTGGTTGGTGGTTTTTAGTGTACAGGTCTTTCTCACCTTTTGTCAGATTTATCCGTAAGTGGGTCGTGCTGTTTGATGCTATTGAAAATGATTCCTATTTTTTAAATTTCAATTTCCAATGGCTCATTGCTAATGTATAGAAATGTAACTGATTTTCACAGACTAATATTTTGTCTACAGCAACCAAGGCTTAAAGAACAGCTGATGTTCAAAATAAGTGTAAGAAGAATTCAGCTCAGATCATCTTTTCAACAAATAGTGCTAGAACAGTTGGATATCCATTCGCAAAACAAAACCTGAAACCAAACCAATATGGAAGCTTCAATCCATACTTTACATTATATAGAAAATTACTCAAAAAGGAATCACAGACATAAATGTAAAACCTTAAAGCTATAAAACCTCTAGAAGAAAATCTTTGTGACCTTGAGTTTGGCAAAGATTTCTTAGAGATGACACTGAAAGCTATTAAAATACATAAAAGAAAAATTAATAAGTTGAGCTTTCTCAGAATTAAAAATTTCTGTTCTTCATCAGACACTGTTAAGAGAATGAAAAGATAAGCCACAGACTCTGAGAAAATATTTGTAAATCATATCTGATAAAGGTCTTGTATCCAAAATATATAAAGAATGCTGGAAACTCAATAACAATTCAACTCAATTTTTAAAAGGGCAAGAGGTTTAACCAGATGCTTTACCAAAGAAGATACATTGGTGGCGAATAAGCACATGTGAAGATGCTCAACATTATTAGTTATTAGAAAAATGGAAATTAAAATTACAAGGGTCCACTACCCACCTATTAGAATGGGTACAACTAAAGAGACTGATGAACCACACACACACACAATTTGGCAAATATATGAGGTGATGAATGTGTTAAACTTATGATGGAAATCATTTCACAAGAGGTACATATATTAAATCATTGTATTGTACACCTTAAATACATGATGTTATATGTCAATTATATCTCAGTAAAGCTGGGAAAATATTTTAAAGGAAAAAAAAAACTGATCATACCGAGTGCTGACAAAGATGTGGAGGAATTGGAACTCAGACACTTGCTGGTGGGAATGTAAAAATTAAACACATACATGCCCCATGATTCAGCCACTCCACTCCCACCTTCTCTACCCAAGAGAAATGAAAGCCTGTGTCCACACAAAACCTACATATGAATGTTCATCACAGCTTTAAATGTAATAGCTTCAAACCAGAAACAACCCAGATGTCCAGTAAGAACCGAATGGCTAAACAGTGTGATACCCATGCAATGAAATACTACTCAGCAATAAAAAGGAGTGAACTATTGATACAAAGGACAAGACGGAGGGAGAATTATCAGAATAATGACTGTGCGTGAAAGTAGCCAGACAAGAAAGAGTACACATTGGATGATTCCATATATATAAAATTCTAGAAATCACAGCAAGCCAAAAGTGAAAGCCCATGGTGGTGGCCTGGGGGGATAGAGCATCACGCAGGACAAGAGGAAACTTTCCGTGGCGAGGATTATATTGACCTTCTTGATCATGACGGTTCCACAAGTGTATACATTTACCTCTAAACCCATCAGATCATGCAATTAAATGTGTGAAGTTTATTATATCCTGTATTTCAATAAAACGGTTCAAGAAACACAGGAAACATCAGGAGCAGCTGAATGGCAGCAGTACCTTGGTGAGGCCAACAACCACGCTGTAGCTGATGAGCTTTGGAGACCTTTCCTCTGTGCTTGGAAGGGTACAGCTCAGCCTGGCTGGGCTCAGACTAAAGCTGCACCTCACTTACCACATCGTGCGGGTAAAGTTGCCTCGGTCTGCTGGCTACCCCGCACGCTGGCTAGCGAGCTGAGAGGAACTGACTGGGTCACCAACACAAGTCAGATTCTGAGATGTGGGGGGAAATCCATAGTGTCAAGAAAATAACACTTCATGAAAGCCCGCAGAGCTACAGGGTTCACACCAACCCAGCCGCAGCAGCAGCAGCGGTGGATGGACAGCTCTGATCACCTACTGGGTGGATAGACTGGACCGACGAGGTGTAAATGACGGAGAGGCTTGCCTTACACACACACACACACACGCACACACACACACACACGCACGCACGCACACACATCACGGGGTTAACCAACTCCCGGAGAGTGTACGATGGATGGATGGCCTTCAGTGAATCCCTGCCCCCCCAATTCTATGCACGTGCATTGATGCATTTTTCTGGGGAGAGGGTTCCGAGCCCTGTTGAGACCCTCAGGTCGCTTCCTGACTGTAAAAGGATCAAGAAACGCTGACAAGGACAAAGCCAGACCGTCTATGCTTTCTCCTCCCTGCTCTCTAGCTCCCCGGGATGAGAACCTGGGAGTCACTCGTTCGGGTCTTCCTGCTGAGATTACATCTGACGACCCACGTTCGTCGCGAGCGCACCGAGCCATCGCCGGCTTGGTCTCTTCCCCGCTGGCCCGGGCGCGCGGACCCCAGGCTGCTAACCCTTTCGCGGGCTCCTGCTGCTTAGGAATCTGCACTCACCGGCCGCACACGTTTTCTCTCCGCAGGGACGCAGCCCCCACCCCGTCCTACCGCCGCGCTCCGGGTCCGAGGGCAGAGACCCAGAGACCGGGGGTCTTCCTCGGACCCCCGCGGGCTCTGCCGGCGGTGTAGACGGCACCGTTTTCCCCCGGGGAGGGGCGGGGCTCAGACAGCCGCCTTCCCAGATTTCTCCGAGCGGCTGGGAACCTCCGGCCCGGAGCCCCGCTGGCGACCGCGGCTCCGGTCCCTTCGCCTCGGAAGCGGGGAAGGCGCGGCTCGCGTGCCGGGGGTGGGGGCCCTCCCCGCCGCCCCGCCGCCCCGTCCACGTGTCCCCGCGCGTGGGCGCAGCGTCGGGTCCTGGGCACCGACCCGCGGCCGGGGTAGGTGGGGCGCCCCCGCCGCCTCCCCCCCCCCCCCAACCCCTCCCCGCCCCGCCGGGGACGCGCGCCTCTCCCTACCGGGCGTCGCCGGCGGCCGGAGCAGCAGCAGCAACAGCAGCGGCAGCGGCAGCGGCGCGGGGAGGGCGCGGAGCCCGCAGCCCTGGGGCGGCCGCCGGCCCATGTCCGCACGCTCGGCCGCGCTCCCGCCCGCCGGCCCCCGGGCTCGCGGCCGCCCCGACGCCCCGCCGGCCGCGCGGGCAGATGCCCGACCGTCCCCGAGGCGGTGGCGGGCGCCACTCCCGGGACGGGCCGCCCCGCCAGTCGCATTCGCTTTCGCTTTTGCTTTGGCCCCCGGAGGGCTGGGGAGAGGTGCGGAGCCGTGACAGATGGGTGACTCAGCATCCCCACCCCCTCCTCTCGGAAAAGCCCCGCCGCCGCCGCCGCCGCCGCCGCCGCCGCCGGGCCCCCCGCGCCGCCGCCCGCGTCCCCGGCGCGCCCCGGGCTGCGCGGAGAGGGGTCCGCATCGCCACCTGCGCAGGCCCGCGGTCCTGCCCCTCCGCCTGTCTCCTCGCCCCCGGGGTCCCCACTCGGCCACCGGGGCTCGTGTCCCCTCGCACAGGGCGCTCGCGAGGCAAACTCTTATCAGCGAGCGCGGCTGGTGGGCGTTCACACCTGATTTCTGCGGCGCCCCGGGCACCTCCCCTCTCGCTGGTCCCCGCCTGTCGCTCCGACCGCCGCTTTGCCGGTGTCCCTGCACTTCTGGGCCGGAGACCGGCTGGCGGGCGAGTGGCCCTGAGCTCCGCTGGTGTCGTCCGGTCCCCGTGGGCGACGGCGGAGGTGTCGCCGCGCTGTGGCTGGTCGGGCCGCCTGCCTCCTGTGCCACCTGCGCTTTGTCCAAATCCAGAGGCGTCTTTCTTCCCCAAGGAAATTGCAGACATTTGAAGGGGGCGTGGAGGGGGCGGGGGGAGCAGCGAAAGGCCCGACAGTTCGCGTCTCTGTGCCCCGGTGCCTGTCGTCAGACAAGCGCTCCTAGTTTTCCGTCTGCCTCTTTGGCAGGCGGGTTATTTTCCTTTCTTGGGATCTCAAGTGGCGCCCGAAGTTGTTTCGAGCCGGTCTGCGATGAGAAAGCTCAGAAACCCCCGGTCACAGGACTGACATTAGGCAAGACGCGGCCTCTCTGCTCCGCGTTCCGTTCCCCCGGTGGGAGCATCTCCAGTGACTGCCACATAGTGTCCCAACCAGGAAAGGGACCTCAATGCGATCCGTGGGCCTTGTTCGAATTTTGTCAGGTTTCCATGCATCCGTTCGCGTGTGGATTCAGTTCTGTGCAGGTGTGACACGTGCGGATCCGTCTGTGACCACCGCTGTCAAGACGCAGAAGGGATGGGCCACAAGGAGGGATCCGTCCTTGTTACTGTTGCGGCCACAGCCACCGTCCTCTCACACCCTCCCTAAGCCCTGGCAACCGCTGATCTATGCTCTGTCTCTGTGATTTTGCGTGTGAGAGGCGGACTTTCTTCACTCAGCACAATCCCCTTGAGATCTCTATCAGAGATCTTGCCCTGTGAGAAGTTCCATTTGTGAATAGCACTCATGATGGTTTCTGTCTTTTTTTTTTTTTTAATTTATTTTTGAGAGAGAGAGAGAGAGAGGGCGCAGGGGAGGGGCATAGACAGAGGAAGAGAGAGGATCTAAAGTGGGCTCTCTGCTGACAACAGCGAGCCTGATGTGGGGCTCGAACTCACAGACGGTGAGATCATGACCTGAGCCGGGAACTCACGAGCCGATAGATCAGACAGACGCTCAGCCGACTGAGCCACCCAGGTTCCCCGATGGTTTCTTTTTTTAAATGTAGGAGCTCTGCCATCCGCCAAACAACAGCCCTGTGCTGTTACACATGCATTTGTTTCCTAGGGCTGGTGTAGCAAAGCACCAAAGCTAGGTGGCTTAAGACAAGACAGCACACTGATTCTCACGGTTGTGGAGGTCAGGAGTGTTGGCTGGGCCACGCTCTCTTGGAAGGCTCTCCAGGCAGATCCTCCCCTGCCTCTTCCAGATTCCAGTGTTTGCTGGCAATTCTTGGTGTCCCGGGGCTTGTACGTGTGTCCTTCCAGGTACATGGCCATCTTCTCCTGTATATCTTCACGTCATCTTTCTTCTGTGTGTGCAGTGTCCCCAGTCCTAAAAACCTCATTTTAACTTGATAACCATGACTTTTGGGGTTGGCCCTCTTCCACCCATGGCAACGTGGTAGCTCTGTTTCTGCCAACAAAGTCCAAAACCCCTTTTCTCTGGCCAGACGACACTGAATTGACTGCAGAGCACCTGAGTTCCTGAGGTGTAGCGTCTAGACTTCAGGGGTGATGCCAGTGGCCGTTCCTTTGGTGGCTCCAAATCCGCATGCCCATACAGGGATAGGGAACTCGGCCAGCAGCCACCGCTCAGAGCAGAGCTGGTGTTGAGAGCAATGCTGTAGAGTCAGGACAGACAATGCCCGGTGGCAGGGTCTTCGGTCATCGGCTACCTGCTGTGGGGGGATAGACATTGGGCCCTTGGAGCTGGAGGGTAAGATGTCAAATTGTGTTACCAAGAAGAGGAGGGCTGTGGCTCAAGGCTAATGGACTTTTCTTTCTCTTTTTCTTTCTTTTTTCTTTTCTTTTTTCTTTCTTTCTTTCTTTCTTTCTTTCTTTCTTTCTTTCTTTCTTTCTTTCTTTCTTTTCTTTCTTTCTTTCTCTTTCTTTCTTTTTTCTTTCTTTCCTTCTTTTATTTCCTCTTTCTTTCTTGTCTTAAACTTTTAAATTCATATAACACAAAATTCACCATTTGTTACTGTATAATCCAGTAGTTTTTAGTATATTCACGATATTGCCCAGCCGTCACCACTGTCTCATTCCAGAACATTTCCATTACCTCAGAATGAAACCCAGTGCCTGTTATTAGTCACTCCCAATTTCTTTTCTCCCAGCCTCTGGTAACCTCTAACCTACTTTTGTCTCTATAGATTTGCCTATTCTGAAGAATTAGAATGTAATCTAATCTAACCTATATCTAATGTAATCTAATCTATAAATGTAATCATAAAACACGTCCTTTTGGGTCTGGTTTGTCTCAGCATAATGTTTTCAAGGCTCATCCATGTTGTAGCATGTATTAGCCCTTCATCCCTTTCTGTGACCGAATAGTACTCCACTAGATAGGTATTACGCGTTTTGTTTATTCACCGGCTCATGGGTATTTGAGTTATTTTCATCTTGGGGCTAACATGAATAACTACCGTATGGTAGCACAACCATTGCACAACCATTAGCACAATGCATAGCCCTTATTCAAATTTTGTCAGCTTTCTGTGCATTCGTGTGTGTGTTATATGTATAGTTCCATGCACTTTTGTCATATGTGTGCACATTCATGTACAAGCTTTTGCATAACCATGTTTTCATTTCTGGGAGGTGTGTACCTAGGAGTGGAATCGTTGGGTCATGGGGTACTTCCGACAGCAAGGAGACTCATGGAGCCATTTAGGAAGCAGGGACAATTGGTTCTCAGACTGGAGGGTGATGCCTTCCGGTGCTCATCAAATGAGGGTGTACTTGGTTTGGGGAGATACTGACTTAGGAACTAAGGGACCAGCATAAGGGCATCTGACTATCACAGCTACCCTGAGGAAACCACGGCAGTGAAAGTTAGGGAGAGAGAATGAAAGAACACCACTCTACTTGTAGAAGGAAAGAGCAGACAAAACCAAAGACGCAAAAACAGATGGAAGCGGAAAGAAGTGTTTATTGGTACTCAAAATATAAAACAATCACATTTCCTTATTTTTGTAAGTCATATCATATCTGTCTCTAAGCTTTCTCTTGCCAAGATCAACAAAAATCTGATTGTGTTCTCCCTCCCCCCCCCCACCCCCAATGGCAAATGGTCCTCTTCCATTCCCTTGGGTTTCACCAGGACCCAGGAAAAATAGGGAGAGGACTGTGCCCTGTGTCTTCTTGGTCACTCCCGACGGTCATTGTCCAGACCCACCCTCTGGTTTCTGGTCTCAGCAAACCTCCCTGACTCCCTTCCCGGTAGCCCACCCCATCCCCTTCAAAGCACTTTTTGTGCATCCAGCCATCCTCACAATCTAGGCAGATTATATCAATTAGCCTAGGTCTTCCTCCAGAAAAGGCCTATTTGGGTTAGCCTCCTAATCAAAACAAAACAAAAACAGAAACAAAAAAGAAAAAACCCAGAAACCCAAGCAAATAAACAGTCTGTAAATTGCATCCCTGGAGGGAAAGGCCCAAATTCTAGAATACTAACCCTTGCCCGGTCTTGGGGAAAATCACCCCTTATCTTCTTCCCTATGATGAGTCTTGGGAGCAAAAATTCCCAAGAAGCCAATTCATTTCTTGGTAACTCACCCAGTTATATTAATCTGGAGCCTCCTAACCATAATTCTAATCACTTTGTAGTTGAGAAAATTATGCTGTGAAATGGATTTTGAATTTTAAATATTTTTTTTTAAATTTTTTTTTCAACGTTTATTTATTTGTGGGACAGAGAGAGACAGAGCATGAACGAGGGAGGGGCAGAGAGAGAGGGAGACACAGAATCGGAAACAGGCTCCAGGCTCCGAGCCATCAGCCCAGAGCCTGACGCGGGGCTCGAACTCACTGACCGCGAGATCGTGACCTGGTTGAAGTCCGACGCTTAACCGACTGCGCCACCCAGGCGCCCCTGAATTTTAAATATTTCAACCTGTCAGAGTAGAGTGAGCTTAACAATTATTTAAAATTGTTCTGTTTTTGAACTCAAAGTTGCTTTGGTATTTTACTTTTTAATTGACTTTGAAGCCATATTCTCTCCAGTTCTTCATTTTATTGGCCAGATATCTCTTTTCATAGCACTTGTGCACACAAAAAAGACAACAATGAATGGATGTCATGCACATAAAACAGCAGCACTGAACAATTCTTAAACGTCTTCTGAGTCTTCAAGAAAAACTGAATTACATCCCCGCCTACTTGTTAAAAGCCACTCTTTGCCACCTGTTATTTTGACAATACCTTGTTTGCACCTCTCCTACAGGAGTCACATGGATATCTGCTTTTGAGCACAAAATATTATGGGTGAGACTTATGACGCTGAAGAGTTTGGTGTGTTTATATAAAATCTCAAAACTGCAATGCAGTATCACCTTACACCTGTCAGAATAGCTTTTTTGTTTTTCAGAATAGCTCTGACCAAAGACAAGAAATAACAAGTGTTGGTGAGGATGCGAGGAAGTAGGAACCCTCATGCACTGTTGGTGGGAATGTAAACTGGTGTCGTCAGTGTGGAAAACAGTATGGAATTTCTTTTAAAAATTAAAAATAGAGGTACCGTAAGATCACCACAGTTCCACTTCTTGGTGATTTATCCAAAGAAAACAAAGACACTAACTGAAAAAGATATCTGCACCCTCATGTTCACTGCAGCATTATTTATAATGGCCAAGATATGTAAACAACCTAAGTGTCCATCAATGAATGAATGAAGAAATTGTCTTATATATATATTTTATATGTATGTACAGTTTATATTATATATTTTACACACAGAGACTGGAATACTATTCAGCCATAAAAAGAATGGAATCTTGCTGTTTGTGACAACATGGATGGACTTCAGGGGCATTATGCTTAGTGAAATAATACAGAGAAAGACAAATAATGTCTCATATACGGAATGTAAAAGAAAGAAAAATTCAATACAAAAACACTATTTAAAAATTTTTAAACATTTATTCATTATTTATTTATTTTTAAATATGAAATTTGTTGTCAAATCATTTATTCATTTTTAAAATAAAATTTATTGTTAAATTGGCTAACGTGCAGTGTGTACAGCATGCTCTTGGTTTTGGGGGTAGATTCCTGTGATTCATCGCTTACTTACAACACCCAGTGCTCATCCCAACAAGTGCCCTCCTCAATGCCCGTCCCGCATTTCTCCTTCTCCCCCACCCCCTCATACACCCTCAGTTTGTTCTCTGTATTGAAGAGTCTGTTATGGTTTGTCTCCCTCCCTCTCTGTTTGTAACTATTTTTTCCCCTTCCCTTCCCTCATGGTCTTCTGTTAAGTTTCTCAAGTTCCACATATGAGTGAAAACATATGGTATCTGTCTTTCTCTGCCTGACTTATTTTACTTAGCATAATACCCTCTGGTTCCTTCCACGTTGCTGCAAATGGCACGATTTCATTCTTTTTGATTGCCAAGTAGTATTCCATTATATATATAAACCATATCTTCTTGATCCATTCATTAGTTGATGGACATTTAGGCCCTTTCTGTAATTTGGCTATTGTTGAAAGCACTGCTATAAACATTGGGGTATATGTGCCCCTATGAATCAGCACTCCTGTATCCTTTGGATAAATTCCTAGTAGTGCTATTGCTGGGTTGTAGGGTAGGTCTATTTTTAATTTTGTGAGGCACCTCCACACTGTTTTCCAGAGCTGCTGTACCAGTTTGCATTCCCACCAACAGTGCAAGAGGGTGCCTGTTTCTCCACATCCTCTCCAGCATCTATAATCTCCTGATTTGTTAATTTTAGCCACTCTGACAGGTGTGAGGTGGTATCTCAGTATGGTTTTGATTTGTATTTCCCTGATGAGGAGTGACGTTGAGCATCTTTTCATGTGTCTGTTGGCTATCTGGATGTCTTCTTTGGAAAAGTGTCTATTCTTGTCTTTTGCCCATTTCTTCACTGGATTATTTGTTTTTCAGGTGTTGAGTTTGGTAAGTTCTTCACAGATTTTGGATACTAACCCTTTATCCGATATGTCATTTACAAATATCTTTTCCAATTCCGTGGGTTGCCTTTTAGTTTTGTTGATTGTTTCCTTTGCAGTCAGAAGCTTTCTATCTTGATGAGGCCCCAATAGTTCATTTTTGCTTTTAATTCCCTTGCCTTTGAAGACGTGTTGAACAAGAAATTGCTGTGACTGAGGCCAAAGAGGCTGTTGCCTGTTTTCTCCTCTAGGGTTTTGATTGTTTCCTGCCTCACATTTAGGTCTTTCATCCATTTTGAGTTTATTTTTGTGAATGGTGTAAGAAAGTGGTCTAGTTTCATTCTTCTGCATGTTGCTGTCTAGTTCTCCCAACACCATTTGCTAAAGAGACTGTCTTTTTTCCATTGGATACTCTTTTCTGCTTTGTCAAAGTTTAGTTGGCCATATATTTGTGGGTCCAATTCTGGGTTCTCCATTCTTTTTTTTTTAATGTTCATTTATTTTTGAGAGAGAGACAGAGTATGAGTGGAGGAGGAGGTAGAGAGAGAGTCAGAATCTGAAGCAAGCTCCAGGCTCTGAGCTGTGAGCACAGAGCCTGACATGGGGCTCAAACTCACGAACTGTAAGATCATGACCTGAGCCAAAGTCAGACGCTTAACTGACTGAGCCACCCAGGTGTCCCTTGGGTTCTCTATTCTATTCCATTGTCTATGTGTCTGTTTTTGTGCCAATACCATACTATCTTGATGATTACAGCTTTGTAGTAGAGTCTGGGATTTTGATGCCTCCTGCTTTGGTTTTCTTTTTCAACATTACTTTGGCTCTTTGGGGTCTTTTGTGGTTTCATACAGATTTTAGGATTGTTTGTTCTAGCTTTGAGAAGACTGTTGGTGCAATTTTGGTTGGGATTGCATTGAATGTGTAGATTGCTTTGGGTAGTAGTGACATTTTAACAATATTTCTTCTTCCAATCGATGAGCATGGAATGTTTTTCCATTTCTTTGTGTCTTCTTCAATTTCCATCATAAGTTTTCTGTAGTTTTCAGCATACACATCTTTTACATCTTTGGTTAGGTTGATTCTTAGGTATTTTATGGCTCTTGGTGCAATTGTAAATGGGATCGATTTCTTGATTTCTCTTTCTGTTGCTTCATTATTGGTGTATAGAAATGCAACCGATTTCTATACATTGATTTTGTATCCTGTGACTTTGCTGAATTCATGTATCAGTACTAGCAGTTTTCTGTGGACTCTTTTGGGTTTTCCATGTAGAGTATCATGTTGTCTGCAAAAAGTGAAAGTTTGACTTTTTCTTTGCCAATTTTGGTGCCAATTTTTTTCATTTTGCCAATTTTATTTCATTTCGTTGTCTGATTGCTGATGGTAGGACTTCCAATACTATGTTAAATAACAGTGGTGAGAGTGGACATCCCCATCGTGTTCCTGATCTCAGAAAAAAGCTCTCAATTTTTCCCTATTGAGGATGATATTAGCTGTGGGCTTTTCATATATGGCTTTTATGATGTTTAGGTATGTTCCTTCTATCCCAAATTTCTTGAGGGTTTTTATTAAGAAAAGATGCTGTATTTTGTCAAATGCTTTTCCTGCATCTATTGACACAATCATATGGTTCTTATCCTTTCTCTTACTAATGTGATGTATCACATTGATTGATTTGTGAATACTGAACCAGCCCTGCAGCCCAGGAATGAGTCCCATTTGATCATGGTGAATAATTCTTTTTATATGCTGTTGAATTCTATTTGTTAGTATCTTGATAATTTTTGCATCCATGTTCATCAGGGATATTGGGCTGTAATTCTCCTTTTTTGTGGGGTCTCTGTCTGGTTTGGGAATCAAGGTGATGCTGGCTTCATAGATTGAGTCTGGAAGCTTTCCTTCCGTTTCTGTTTTTTTTAGAATAGCTTGAGAAGGATAGGTATTTTCTCTTTTTTAAATGTCTGGTAGAATTCCCCTGGGAAGCCATCTGGTCCAGGACTCTTATTTGTTGAGATTTTTGATAATGGATTCAATGTCTTCGCTAGTTATGGGTCTGTTCAAATTTTCTATTTCTTCCAGTTTGAGTTTTGGTAGTGTGTGGGTGTCTAGGAATTTGTCCATTTCTTCCAGATTGTCCAGTTTGTTGGCATATAATATTTCATAGTATTCTCTGATAATTTTTTGTATTTCTGAGGGGTTGGTTGTGATAAATCCAATTTCATTTGTGATTTTATCTATTTTGGTCCTCTCTCTTTTCTTTTTGAGAAGTCTGGCTGGGGGGTTATCAACTTTGTTTAGTTTTTTTTAAAAAAACAGCTCTTAGTTTCATTGATCTGTTCTACTGTCGGGTTTTTTTTTTTTTTTTGTGGATTCTATATTGTGTATTTCTGCTCTAATCTTAACTATTTCTCTTCTTCTGCTGGGTTTGGGTGTCTTTGCTGTTCTGCTTCTAGTTCCTGTAGGTGTGCTGTTAGATTTTGTATTGGGGATTTTTTTCTTGTTTTTTGAGACAGGCCTGGATTGCAATGTATTTTCCTCTTAGGACTGCCTTTGCTGCATCCCAAAGGGTTTAGACTGTTGTGTTTTCATTTTCATTTGTTTCCATGTATTTTTTAAATTTCTTCTTTAATTTCCTGGTTGGCACATTCATTCTTTAGTAGGATGTTCTTTAACTTCCATACATTTGGAGGTTTTCCAAACTTTTTCCTGTGGTTCATTTCAAGTTTCATAGCATTGTGATATGAAAATGTTCATGGTATGATCTCAATTCTTTTATGTTTATTGAGGGCTCTTTTGTGACCCAGTGTGTGATCTGTCTTGGAGAACGTTCCATGTGCACTCGAGAAGAGTGTGTATTCTGCTGCTTTTGGATGAAAAGTTCTGAATATATCTGTCAATTCCATCTGGTCCAGTGTATCATTCATGGTCATTGTTTCTTTACTGATTTTCTGCCTAGATGATCTGTCCATTGTTGTAAGTGTAGTATTAAAGTCACCTGCAATTATCATATTCTTATCAATAATATTGCTCATGTTTGTGATTAATTGATTTATTTATTTGGGTGCTTCCAAATTGGATACGTAGACATTTATAATTGTTAGCTCTTCTTGATGGATAGACCCCATAGTTATGATATAATGTCCTTCTTCATCTCTTGTTATAGCCTTTAGTTTAAAATCTAGTTTGTCCAGGGGCGCCTGGGTGGCGCAGTCGGTTAAGCGTCCGACTTCAGCCAGGTCACGATCTCGCGGTCCGTGAGTTCGAGCCCCGCGTCGGGCTCTGGGCTGATGGCTCAGAGCCTGGAGCCTGTTTCCGATTCTGTGTCTCCCTCTCTCTCTGCCCCTCCCCCGTTCATGCTCTGTCTCTCTCTGTCCCAAAAATAAATAAACGTTGGAAAAAAAAATTAAAAAAAAAAAATAAATAAAATCTAGTTTGTCTGATATAAATATGGCTACTCTGGCTTTCTTTCGACTTCCAGTAGCATGATAGATGGTTCTCCATCCCCTCACTTTCAATCTGAAGGTGTCCTCAGGGCTAAGATGGATCTCTTGTAGACAGAAAATACATGGGTCTTGGTTTTTTCATCCATTCTGATACCCTATGTCTTTTGATTGGAGCATTTAATCCATGTATATTCAGTGTTATTACTGAAAGATATGCATTTAGTGTCATTGTGTTATCTGTAGGTTTCATGCTTGTAGTGATGTCTCTGGTACTTTGTGGCCTTTGCAACATTCTACTCAGAGTTCCCCTAGGATCTCTTGTAAGGCTAGTTTAGTGGTGATGAACTCCTTCAGTTTTTGTATGTCTGGGAAAACCTTTATCTCTCCTTCTATTCTGAATGGTAGCCTTGCTGAATAAAGGATTCTTGGCTGCATATTTTTCCTGTTCATCACATTGAATATTTCCTGCCACTCCCTTCTGGCCTGCCAAGTTTCAGTAGATAGGTCTGCTACTACTCTTATGTGTCTACCCTTGTAGGTTAATGCCCATTTGTCCCTAGCTGCTTTCAGAATTCTCTCTTTATCTTTGTATTTTGCCAGTTTCACTATGATATGTTGTGCAAAAGATCAATTCCTGTTACATCTGATGGGAGTTCTCTGTGCCTCCTGGACTTCAATGTCTGTTTCCTTCCCCAGATTGGGGAAGTTCTCCACTATGATTTGTTTAAGTACACCTTCTCCCCCTTACTCTCTTCTTCTGGAACTCCTATGATATGGATATTATTATGTTTCATTAAATCACTTAGTTCTCCAATTCTCCCCTTGTAGTCTAGAATTTTCTTTATTTTTTTTAATGTTTATTTATTTTTATTTTTAAAAATTTACATCCAAATTAGCATATAGTGCAACAATGATTTCAGGAGTAGATTCCTTAGTGCCCCTTACCCATTTCGCCCATCCCCCTTCCCACAACCCCTCCAGTAACCCTCAGTTTTTTCTCCATATTTATGAGTCTCTTCTGTTTTGTCCCTCTCCCTGTTTTTGTATTATTTTTATTTCCCTTCCATTATGTTCATCTGTTTTGTCTCTTAAAGTCCTCATATAAGTGAAGCCATATGATTTTTGTCTTTCTCTGACTGACTAATTTCACTCAGCATAATACCCTCCAGTTCCATCCACGTAGCTGCAAATGGCAAGATTTCATTCTTTTTGATTACTGAGTAATACTCCATTGTGTGTGTGTGTGTGTGTGTGTGTGTGTGTACCACATCTTCTTTATCCATTCATCCATCAATGGACATTTGGGCTCTTTCCATACTTTGGCTATTGTTGATAGTGTTTCTATAAACATGGGGGTGCATGTGTCCCTTGGAAACAGCACACTTCTATCCCATGGATAAATGCCTAGTAGTGCAATTGCTGGGTTGCAGGGTAGTTCCATTTTTAGTTTTTTGCAGAACCTCCATACTGTTTTCCAGAGTGGCTGCACCAGCTTGCATTCCCACCAATAATGCAAAAGAGATCCTTTCTCTGCATCCTCACCAACATCTGTTAGTGCCTGAGTTGTTAATGTTAGCCATTCTGACATGTGTAAGGTGGTATCTCAGTGTGGTTTTGATTTGTATTTCCCTGATGATGAGTGATGTTGAGCATTTTTTCATGTGTCGGTTGGCCATCTGGATATCTTCCTTGGAGAAGTGTCTATTCATGTCTTTTGCCCATTTCTTCACTGGATTATTTGTTTTTTTTGGGTGTTGAGTTTGATAAGTTCTTTATAGATTTTTGGATACTAACCCTTTATCTGATATGTCATTTGCAAATATCTTCTCCCAGTCTGTCAGTTGCCTTTTAGTTTTGCTGATTGTTTCCTTCACTGTGCAGAAGCTTTTTATGTTGATGAGGTCCCAGTAGTTCATTTTTGCTTTTGTTTCCCTTGCTTCCAGAGATGTGTTGAGTAAGAAGTTGCTGCAGCCAAGATAAAAGAGGTTTTTGCCTACTTTCTCCTAGAGGATTTTGATGGCTTCCTGTCTTACATTGAGATCTTTCATCCATTTTGAGTTTATTTTTGTGTATGGTGTAAGAAAGTGGTCCACGTTCATTCTTCTGCATGTTGCTGTCCAGTTTTCCCAACACCACTTGCTGAAGAGACTGTCTTTATTCCATTGGATATTCTTTCCTGCTTTGTCAAAGATGAGTTGGCCATACGTTTGTGCGTCCATTTATGGGTTCTTTATTCTGTTTCACTGATCTGAGTGTCTGTTCTTGGGCCAGTACCATACTGTCTTGATGATTACAGCTTTGTAGTATAGCTTGAAGTCTGGGATTGTGATGCCTTCTGCTTTGGTTTTCTTTTTCAAGATTGCTTTGGCTATTCGGGGTCTTTTCTGGTTCCATACAAATGTTAGGATTATTTGTTCTACCTCTGTGAAGAATGGTGGTGTTACTTTGATAGGGATTACATTGAATATGTAGATTGCTTTGGGTAGTATCGACATTTTAACAATATTTGTTCTTCCTATCCAGGAGCATGGAATCTTTTTCCATTTTTTTTTTGTGTCTTCTTCAATTTCTCATAAGCTTTTTATAGTTTTCAGTGTATAGATTTTTCACCTCTTTGGTTAGATTTATTCCTAGGTATTTTATGGTTTTGTGTGCAACTGTAAGTGGGATCAACTCCTTGATTTCTCTTCCCATTGCTTCATTGTTGGTGTATAGGAATGCAACCGATTTCTGTGCATTGATTTTATATCCTGCAACTTTGCTGAATTCATGAATCAATTCTAGAAGTTTTTTGGTGGAATCTTTTGGGTTTTCTATATAGAGTATCATGTCATCTGCGAAGAGTGGAAGTTTGATCTCTTCCTGGCCGATTTGGATGCCTTTTATTTCTTTGTGTTGTCTGATTGCAGAGGTTAAGACTTTCAATACTATGTTGAATAACAGTGGCGAGAGTGGACATCCCTGTCTTGTTCCTGACCTTAGGGGGAAAGCTCTCAGGTTTTCCCCATTGAGGATGATATTAGCATTGGGTCGTTCATATATGGCTTTTACGGTCTCGAGGTATGCTCCTTCTATCCCTACTTTGTTGAGGGTTTTTATGAAGAAAGGATGTTGTATTTTGTCAAATGCTTTCTCTGCATCTATTAAGAGGATCATATGGTTCTTGTCCTTTCTTTTATTGATGTAATGAATCATGTTAATTGTTTTGTGGATATTGAACCAGCCCTGTGTCCCAGGTATAAATCCTGCTTGTTTGTGGTAAATATTTTTTTTAATGTATTGTTGGATCTGGTAGGCTAATATCTTGTTGAGGATTTTTGCATCCATGTTCATCAGGGAAATTGGTCTATAGTCATCCTTTTTAGTGGGGTCTCTGGTTTTGGAATCAAGGTAATGTTGGCTTCATAGAAAGAGTTTGGAAGTTTTCCTTCCATTTCTATTTTTTGGAACAGCTTCAAGAGAATACGTGTTAACTCTTCCTTAAATGTTAGGTAGGATTCTCCTGGAAAGCCATCTGGCCCTGGACTCTTGTTTTTTGGCAAATTTTTGATTACTAATTTGATTTCCTTACTGGTTATGGGTCTGTTCAAATTTTCTATTTCTTTCTGTTTCAGTTTTGGTAGTGTATATGTTTCTAGGAATTTGTCCATTTCTTCCAGATTACCCATTTTATTGGCATATAATTGCTCATACTATTCTCTTATTGTTTTTATTTCTGCTGTGTTGGTTGTGATCTCTCCTCTTTCATTCTTGATTTTATTTATTTGGGTCCTTTCCTTTCTCTTTTTGATCAAACTGGCTAGCAATTTATCAATTTTGTTAATTCCTTCAAAGCACCAGCTTCTGGTTTCATCAATCTGTTCTTTTTTTTTTTTTTTTAATTTTTTTTTTCAACGTTTATTTATTTTTGGGACAGAGACAGAGCATGAACGGGGGAGGGGCAGAGAGAGAGAGGGAGACACAGAATCAGAAACAAGCTCCAGGCTCTGAGCCATCAGCCATCAGCCCAGAGCCTGACGCGGGGCTCGAACTCCCGGACCGTGAGATCGTGACCTGGTTGAAGTCGGACGCTTAACCGACTGCGCCACCCAGGCGCCCCTCATCAATCTGTTCTACTGCTTTTTATGGTTTCGATAGCATTAATTTCTGCTCTAATCTTTATTATTTCCTGTCTTGTGCTGGTTTGGGGTTTTCTTTGCTGTTCTTTTTCCAGCTCTTTAAGGCATAAGGTTAGGTTGTGTATCTGAGATCTTTCTTCCTTCTTTAAGAAGGCCTGGATTACTATATACTTTCCTCTTATGACCACCTTTGCTGTGTCCCAGGGGTTTTGGGTCGTGGTGTTATCATTTTCATTGACTTCCATATACTTTTTAATTTCCTCTTTAACTGCTTGGTTAGCCCATTCATTCTTTAGTAGGATGTTCTTCAGTCTCCCAAGTATTTGTTACCTTTCCAAATTTGTTCTTGTGGTTGATTTCAAGTTTCATAGCATTGTGGTCTGAAAATATGCACAGTGTGATCTCAATCTTTTTGTACTTACTTAGGGCTGATTTGTGTCCCAGTATATGGTCTATTCTGGAGAACGTTCCATGTGCACTGGAGAAGAATGTATATTTTGCTGCTTTAGGATGAAATGTTCTGAATATATCTGTTAAGTCCATCTGTTCCAGTGTGTCATTCAAAGCCATTGTTTCCTTGTTGATTTTTTGATTACATGATCTGTCCATTGCTGTGAGTGGGGTGTTGAAGTCTCCTACTATTATGGTATTACTATTGATGAGTTTCTTTATGTTTGCGATTGATTTATATATTTGCGTGCTTCGCATTTGGCACATAAATGTTTACAATTGTTAGGTCTTCTTGGTGGATAGACCCCTTGATTATGATATAATGCCCTTCTGCATCTCTTGCTACAATCTATATTTTAAAGTCTAGATTGTCTGATATAAGTATGGCTACTCTGGCTTTCTTTTGTTGACCATTAGCATGATAGATGGTTCTCCATCCCCTTATTTTCAATCTGAAGGTGTCTTTAGGTCTAAAGTGGGTCTCTTGTAAACAGCATATAGATGGATCTTATTTTCTTATCCATTCTGTTACCCTATGTCTTTTGATTGGAGCATTGAGTCCACTGATGTTTTGAGTGGGTACTGGAAGATATGAATTTATTGCCATTATGATGCTTGTAGAGTTGGAGTTTCTGGTAGTGTTTTCTGGTCCTTTCTAATTTTTGTTGCTTTTGATACACACACACACACACACACACACACACACACACACACACACACATTTTCATCTTTTCTCCCCTCAGAGAGTCCCCCTTAAAATTTCTTGCAGGGCTGGTTTAGTGGTCACAAACTCCTTTAATTTTTGTTTGTCTGGGAAACTTTTTATCTCTCCTTCTATTTTGAATGACAGCCTTGCTGGATAAAGAATTCTTGGCTGCATATTTTTCTGATTCAGTACACTGAATATACCCTGCCACTCCTTTCTGACCTGCCAAGTTTCTGTGGATAGGTCTGCTGCAAACCTGATCTGTCTTCCCTTGTATGTTAGGGACATTTTTTCCCCTGCTGCTTTCATGATTCTCTCCTTGCCTGAGAATTTTGTGAATTTGACTATGATATGCCCTGTTGATGGTCTGTTTTTGTTGAACCTTATGGGGGTCCTCTGTGCTTCCTGGATTTTGATGTCTGTGTCTTTCCCCAGGTTAGGAAAGTTTTCTGCTATGATTTGCTCACATAACACTTCTACCCCAATTTCTCTCTCTTCCTCTTCTGGGACCCCTATGATTCTGATGTTGTTCTTCTAAATGAGTCACTGATTTCTCTAATTCTTAAATCGTGCTCTTTTGCCTTAATCTCTCTCTTTTTTTTCTGCCTCATTATTCTCTATAAGTTTGTCCTCTATATCACTGATTCTCTGCTCTGCCTCATCCATCCTTGCTGCATGGCATCCATCCATGATTGCAGCTCAGTTATAGCATTTTTTATTTCATTCTGACTAGTTCTTATTTCTTTTATCTCTGCAGAAAGGGATTCTAACCTATTTTCGACTCCAGCTTGTATTCTTGTCATGATTCTAAATTCTGGTTCAGACATCTTGCTTGTATCTGTGTTGGTTAAATCCCTGGCTGTTGTTTCTTAGTGCTCTTTCTTTTGGGGTGAATTCCTTCATTTTGTCATTTTGAAGGGAGAAAAGGAATTAATGAGGTAGAAAAATTAAAATTAAAAAAATTAAAATTAAAAAATATTAAAATTAAAAATTAAAAACACATACACAAAAATCAAATAGATGATGCTAGATCCTAGGTGTGTTTTGGTCTGGTGTTGAAAGTGCTTTGACAGATTAGAGAAAAAAATGGGGGTGGGGAGAAAGAAAAAAAAAAGGAAATTGTTTGAGAATTTGAAAAAATTAATACACTGAAGTAGACTAAAATGAGATGATGGGGTAAAATAGTATTTGAAAAAATATACACAAAAATAAAGAATATAGTAGAAAAAAATTAAAAAAATTTTTAATAAAAATTAAAAATAAATACAACTTTTTCTTTTTCTGTATTCAAGAAAAAAGAAAAGAACCAAAAAAGAGAAAAGATTTAAAAAAAAAATTTTTTTTTAACGTTTATTTATTTTTGAGACAGAGCATGAACGGGGGAGGGTCAGAGAGAGGGAGACACAGAATCTGAAACAGGCTCCAGGCTCTGAGCTGTCAGCACAGAGCCCGACGTGGGGCTCGAACCCACGGAGTGTGAGATCGTGACCTGAGCCGAAGTCGGCCGCCCAACCAACCGAGCCACCCAGGCACCCTGAGAAAAGATTTTTTAAAACGAAAGAAAAAAACTGAAGTCGTTTGAAAATTTGAAAAAGTGAATACACTGTAGTAGACTAAAATAAAATGATGGAAATAAAATAGAATTTGAAAAAATTTATATAAAAGCAAAAAACATAGTAAAAAATTCAATAAAAATATTTTTAATAGAAATTGAGAGTAAAATGAAGTTTTTTTCTCTTTCTGCATTCAAGAAAAAGAAAAGAAATGAAAAAGAAGAAAAAGAAAAAGGAAAAAAAGGAAATTGAAAATTTGAAAAGGTGAATACAGTGATGTAGACTAAAATAAAATGGTGATGTAGACTAAAATAAAATGGTGGAAGTAAAATAGAATTTGAAAAAATTTACACAAAAGTAAAAAATATAGTAATAAAAATTAAAGAAAAATATTTTTAATAAAAATTGAAAATAAAAATGAATTTTTTCTCTTTCTGTATTTAAGAAAAAGATAAATGGAAAAGAGAAAAAGAAAAAAAAGAAAGAAAATTGAATAGATGAACCTGGTAACAGATTGAAGTAGGACTGAAATTACTTTGTTTTCCCCTAGAAGTCAGTCTATGTAGCGCTTTACAGTCCATAAACTAAGCCGGCGGTGAGACTTGTGTTCTTGAAGAGCCAAGTTGGCCCACTTGGGTGGGGCTCAGTGTAACGGCTCTGATCTCCACTAGATGGCACTGCTAGCCTACTGGGGTGGAGTGTTGTGGCGCTTGTAAGAGCATATGCGCATGCGCGGGAGTGGTGAAAATGGCGCCACCCAGCTACCCGGTCTGTTTTCCCAGATCCGCAATCGCTCACCCTTCCTCTGTCTTCAGCTTTCATCCACTCCCCATTCTTTCACTCTCTGTGACCAGGCCCCAGGCAGTACCTCTCTCCTGAGTTTTGTCTCAGATGTGGCTGTTTTTGGCTGTTTTCCCGGCCCCTTACTTCTGAAGGACTGTGGCTTTGTCCCGTTCCGCCCCTCTGCAGGAGGGTCTCACCGAGCAATGGCTGAATGAGCAATGACTGAATGTTGGCTGCACCCAGGAACGCTTGCTGGACCCTGCTGTTGCGGGTGCCCTGAGACTGTGGCCAGGTGCCAGCCCGCCCCAGAAAAAGATCGCGAGACAGTGTGGCATCAGCGTTTCCGGGGTTATGGAAAATCGCAACACACATCTGGCACCAGGCTTCACCCTTAATGACCTTGTTCCAGCACCAGAGAATGTGGCTGTTTTCTGGGGTCTGCTGGGACCAGTTGGCTTCAACTGTCTCTACCAAATGTCCTTCCAGCAGTGGAACCACTTTTCCCCGTGTGACCCAAGAACCTCCTGGACCCCATTCTGTTCCTGGGGATTCGCCCTTCCCACCAGAGCACTGCCAGGTATCGAGCTGCGGAGTTGCAGACTTTGAGCTCCCCTTGTTTACAGTCTTAATGGAATTGAAACCCTCTCCTTTCTCCTTTCTCCCTTTTTAGTTTAGTGCCTGTGGCTGTTTCCAATTTTCCACTTTCTCTCCAGCTGCTCTTGGGGAGGGGTGCTTTTCCTGTATGCTTCCCCCCGCCCCCAGTCTCCATCCTCTTTCCGCCTGCAAAAGCGGTTCCCTACCCTCAGTGCCTTCTCACTCCCCAAGTTCACTTCTCAGTGCTCTGTACCTGATGAATTCTGTGGTTCAGGTTGTGCAGATTGTTGTGTTAATCCGCCAGTCAGTTTTCTAGGTGTGTAGGATGGTTTAGTGTTGGTCTGGCTGTATTTCATGGGCACGAGACACACAAAAAACTTCCATGCTGTTCTTAGTCTAGAATTTTTTTTATCTCTTTTTCTCAGCTTCATCTTTTTCCATAATTTTATCTTCTATTTCACTCATTCTCCCCTCTGCCTTTTCAATCGTCACTGTCACTGCCTCTAGTTTATTTTGCACCTCATTTACAGCATTTTTTAAATTTGTCATGACTATTGTTTAGTTCCTTGACCTCTGCAGCAATAGATTCTCTGCTGTCTTCTATGCTTTTTTCAAGCCCAGCATTTAATCTGATGACTATTATTCTAAATTCTTGATCAGATACATTGTTTATATCTGTTTTGATCAATTATTTAGCTGTCATTTCTTCCTGGAATTTCTTTTGAGGAGAATTCTTCCATTTTGTCATTCTGGCTAGTTTTCTGTCCCTTATGTGTTTTAGGAGTTTGTTATGTGTCCTACACCTGTGAGCACTACTATTTTAAGAGAGGTCATACACTGTCCAGGGCCTGGCCCTTCAGGAGTGGTTTTTAGAGTGTGTTACTTGCTCTCAGTTTTTGTGACTCTGGTTGCTTTATCTCCCTACTCATAGTGATGTTTTGGACCCTCCACCAGGTGTGCTTTGAGTTGTTCATTGAAGTAGCCCTGGGGCGGAGGGGAACCAAACACCAAAAAACAACAACAACAAATAAAAACACTGGGGTGGGGGGTGGTGTTGGTGGAAAATGCCTTATCCCATACAAAGAGAGAAATGACAGAGGTGGGGAAAAAGAAAAGAAAAGAAAATTGACCAGGCAGAGAAACTATATGGCTTAATACAGAGAGACAGAGAGAGAGGAAAATAAAGAAGGAGATATAGAGCAAGTACAAAGAGAATAGATTAAATATGTCTGCTCAAACAAACCAACAACCAGAAAAACCAGACTAGACAAGGGAGGAAATAAGAAGGAGAAAAGGAAGAAAAAATATATGTATACAATAAAAATTGTCCAAGAATTAAGTCAGGGAATGCAAAACCACTGGGTGCCTTGGAACCAGTGGCATCACTGGGCTGGAGGAAGGGCTGTCTGGTTTGTCCAGGTCAATCCCACTCCAGTAGATGTGCTGTTAGCAGGCACCGAGGGGCGGGGTTTGGTGTGGGCGGGGCCAGCTGTGCTTTCCCTGAGGCCCCACCTTGGTGGTGATGGGGAAAAAAATGGTGACACCCCAGTCTCTCCTCCCTGTACAGGGGGTCCCAAATGAGTCTGTTCAGGCCATTCTCACAGTGCTACATAGGCACGAAGGGGCCTTCCCCCCCCCCCCCCCCCCCCCACAGTCTGCCATGCCTCCTTGGCGCTTGGCTGGGATTTACCCCAATGTCTTAAAGGGTCCTGCTCTGTGCGCCCTGGTTCCAGGGAAGTGTCGCTCTACACCACCGATTCATGGCCTCTAGCTGGCGGACACAGGCAGTCTTTGTCCTTTTGAGCAGTTATATACCTTCTTCCCACCTCACTCCAGGGAAGGGACTGCTTTACTGTGCCTCTGAACTAGTTACCAAGCTGAGGGCAGGCTCCCCTCCTCCCCAGGTGCTCAAGCAGGGCAGTTGGTCCCTGTCCGAGGAAGCTCTGTGGTTAGAGATTGGAGCCTTCTCTGTCCTAGTCCATGGTTTTTCTCTTGTCCAGATACAGTCCTATGCTTCCCCAGCCACCCTTTCTCTTCCCTTTGTCTCTCTGCAGAAGGGGATCCCTCCCCTGCGTGCCTACATGGCCTGTTTTATCTCTCCCAGTTCACAACCAGAGCATCTATGGCCTGCCAGGTTGTCCTGGTGTGCCCCTGGAGACTCTCTGTCACTCTGCAGCCCAGACTCTTGGAATTCAATGTCCTGTGGCCTCAATACTGCTTTGTCTGAGGGACAAGGGAACTTCGGGTCCTCCTACTTCTCCACCACGCTGGATCTTCCCCCAACATTCATTCATTTTTGAGAGAGACAGAGCATGAGTGGGGGAGGGGCAGAGAGAGAGGGAGACACAGAATCCGAAGCAGGTGCCAGGCTCTGAGCTGTCAGCACAAAGCCTGACGTGGGGCTCAAAGTCACAAACCACGAGATCATGACCTGAGCTGAAGTCAGACACTCAACTGACTGAGCCACCCAGGCACCCCCACAAAAACACTATTTGAAAGCACAGCCCTGTGGCCCATCGTGATGGATATAAAATAACATTATTGCTTGTATGAAATAACATTATGGAAGAAAAATGGAATATAAAAGAGCACTTTTAAGAAAAAGTGATTGCTCATAACTATGCAGAACACTTGGGTGTACATTAGTAAAGATAGATTATTTTGAATCAATAAGGAAATTATAGAAGACATTGTAAAATACTACATAGAAGAAAAGAAGAATATGGTAAGGTGGATCAAGAATGTTTTATGGGCGGGGGGGGGGGGTGTGGGTACGCCTGGGTGGCTCTGTCGGTTGAGCATCTGACTTTGGCTCAGGTCATGATCTCACAGTTTGTGAGTTCGAGCCCCATGTCGGGCTCTGTGCTGACAGCTCAGAGCCTGGAGCTGCTTCACATTCTGTGTCTCCTACTCTCTCTGCCCATCCCCTGCTTGTGCTCTGTCTCTCTCTGTCTCTCAAAAATAAACAAATAAATGTAAAAAAAAAATTAAAAAAAAAAGAATGTTTTATGGGGAAGGTACAGCTTTAAATATGTTCTCACTGAGGGGTGCCTGGGTGGCTCAGTCGGTTAAGAGTCTGACTTCAGCTCGGGTCATGATCTCACCGTCCATGAGTTCGAGCCCCACATCGGGCTCTGTGCTGACAGCTCAGAGCCTGGAGCCTGCTTCGGATTCTGTGTCTCCCTCTCTCTCTGCCCCTCCCCTGCTCATCCTCTATGTCTCAAAAATAAATTAAAAAAAAAAACATTTAAATATGTTCTCATTGAGAAAACGACATTTGAACCAAGACACGGAGGTGAGGGTATTCAGCCATGTTGATAATGGAGTAGGGGTGAAGGAGAATCTCCAGGTAGAGTGACAGCCTATGCAGAAGTCCTAAGGCAGAAGTGGTGTGCTTGGTGACTTCCAGAGCCTCGCAGGAATGCGGGCAGGGAGGGGAGAGTACTAGGAGAGGAGATCAGAGGTATCATGGAACACAACTACGTGGGGCTGCTGTAAGGACTTTGGCTTTTACCTGGTGTGAGATGGGCAGACACTGTATGGGTTTAAGAGGAGCAATGCACTTGGACTTACTTCTTTAAAGGACCTCCGTGGTTCCTGTGTTAAGAATAGACTGTGGGGGGCGGGTGGAAGGAAGGAAAGCAATGAGAGGGGTCCTGCAGCCATCTACATAATAAGCAAGTAAGGAAATTAATCAATCAATAAATAAACATTAAACATTTTAAAAACCAAAGGTTGCGCCTGAGTGGCTCAGTCAGTTGAGTGTCTGACTTCAGCTCAGGTCATGATCTCATAGTCGTGAGTTCCAGCCCCGCATCAGGCTCTGTGCTGATAGCTCGGAGCCTGGAGCCTGCTTCAGATTCTGTGTCTCCCTCTCTCTCTGCCCCTCCCCTGCTCACACTCTTTCTCGCTCTCGCTCTCAAAATTAAATAAACATTAATTTTTTTTAATTTAAAAAACAAAATAAACCTTGCCACTTCCCTATCCTTCAGTGGCTCTCCACTGACTTCAGTGTAAAATCCAAGCTCCCTGAGTGTGGCAATGAATGGAAGCTTCATGATCTGGTCCCTTCATCTTCCTCACACAGTGTATCGTATTGTTCCTCTTGTCACAAGGATGTTGAGCCTTTGTGCTATTTCCTTTGCTGGGAATATTTTACTCCACATCTACTGTAGTTTGCCTATCCTTTAAGATACAGCTCAAGCATCTCCTTCTGAAGACAATCCTTGACCCCCTTTCTCCATCCGGGGTCAGCCCCTCTCTGTGCATAGTATTTATCACATTGTGTTGTGATGATCTCTTTGCTTATTGTGTTTTTTACCGGTGGCTTCCATACTTAATGGACCCAGACTTGTTTTTCTTACCACAACTGCAACACACACGGATGGCATATGTTTTTCTTTGTAAACCACCTAAGATGATTGTAGAGAAACTTGTCAGCTAAATTATCTGTGACACGAAGCTGGAACCATCTGTCAAGGCAGGGTGCCAGAGCACCAAGAAGATCCATGGAGGAGGCCCCACAAACAGATGGTGAGGATAGAAACTCCACCCTGCGTGAATTCCAACAGCTGGAACCAATGTTCCCACTTCTGCTATCACTTCCTACAGCGAGACCACACCCAACTAAGATGATAAACTCATCAAGTGAACTGGCCAAGATGAAGCGGCCTCTCGTTCCACTGCCAGCACCATGAGTATCCCCTACTGACCCTTGTCTACCGAGGAGCCCAACTTGTCCTTCACCATGGGATTCTTTCTTCCTCTTTACAGAAGATCGTCTGCCCCTTTTCTTCCACTCCCAGGCCCTCCTTATCTCATCTCATCTTCTGCTGAGGAGAACTTGGAAGAAGAGGCCAACCTTTAAAGAACCTCCTGCTTTCAGCTTTCTTTTTTGATTCCTCCCTAAATAACTCAGGATAAAGCCAAGGAAGAAAGGGATAGAAGCTGAGGGTTTAGATTGCAAACCAAGATTTATCTGGGAGTCTCAAACTCAAATGCCCATAAGAGCCAGAAAGCTAGGTTGCTGGGTAGTGCTGCCAGATTTTCCATTTTTGAAGAAACTTTGAAAATAGAGGTCCTCGTGGGAAATCTTCCAGTTTACAAATAGTGATTGTTGTTTTAGGGGAAAAAAAATAATCAAGACACTGTGCAAGCCAAAGCCCACTCATAGGCTTTGCAACATCTAGTATATAGAAATCTTGTTATTCAGACAGCTATTAAAAATTTTCTCTTCCTTCACCATGCTAGAAATCAGGAATAGTAATTTCCTTCATGAGTTTCATGAATTTTAAAATCTTAGATCTATGACCAACCACAATAGGTAACCCACAACCTCTTGGAACATTTTGCAGAAGTTTGTGTGTGTGTGTGTGTGTGTGTGTGTGTGTGTGTGTGTGCACTTTTTTTGCAGAAAGGACCCATAATTTCCATCAGCTTTTTCAAAAGAATTCTTGACATAACCTGTTAAGAATAAAATGTCTATAATGTGTAATATTTCAGAGATATTGTAATTTCTTTTTAAAAATGTTTTAATGTTTCTTTATTTTTGAGAGAGAGAGAGCACGAGTGGGAGAGGGGAAGAGAGAAAGAGGGAGACACAGAATCTGAAACAGGCTCCAGGCTCCAAGCTGTCAGCGCAGAGCTCAACACAGGGCTTGAACTTGGGAACAGTGAGATCTTGACCTAGGCTGCAGTTGGATGCTTAACCGACTGAGTCACCCAGGCGCCCCTAGATATTGTGATTTCTTAAACGTAACAAATCTGCAAATGACAAATGTAAGAAATTTACATTTCTTAAATGTAACAAATTTACTCATGTAACAAATGTAACAAATTTACTCAAATCTGTAAATTTGAGTTGAAACATAAACTATTTGTGAACCTAAAATTATTTTATTTTATTTAGTGTCACAGTTAGAGTCATCTCTCTCTCTCTCTCTCTCTCTCTCTCTCTCTCTCTCTCTCTCTCTCTCCCCCTAAATGATTTCTGGAGCTATGTCATAAACAGTGTGTTAAAAAACATCTTAATAATTGTGACTATTGGAAATAATCCAAATGTCCATCAATAGGGAAATGTTTGTATGGATTATATAACATGCATACAAGACAATGCCATAAAGTTATAAAAAGATTTTGCTCTCCTATTAACGTGAAAGATCTCCAAGATACAGCGTTAACAAAACACATACACAAACAACATGCAAAGCTGTGCATAGCACACTACCTCTTGTGTTAGAATGGAGAAAATAAAAATATATTTGCTTGTAATTGCACACATATTCAGTACTCAATGGAAAAGCACACAAGAGACCCATGCATGTTCTTCCCTATGGAGGTGGTAACTGGATAGTTGGGAGATGGGGATGACGGGGGGTGTTTCAATGTATACCTTTATTTTTACTTCTTTTCCTTGAAGCATAATTGACATACAAGATCCTGCTTGTTTCAGGTGTATGTCATAGTGATTTGATATTTTTATACATTACAGAATGATCCCCACGATAAGTCTAGTTCCTGTCTGTCACCATATAAAGTTTTCACAATAGTATATTCCCTGTGTTGTACACTACCTCCTCATGACTTATTTATTTTACAAGCAGAAGTTTGTACCAATCAATCAATCAATCCCCTTCACCTATTTTTCTCATCACTTCACTCCCCTCCCCTCTGATAACCAACAGTTTGTTTCCTGTATCTAAGTCTGTTTCTGTTTTGTTTATTTGCTTGTTTTGTTTTTTAGGTTCCTCATACAAGTTAAATCATATGGTCTTTGTCTGACTTTGTCTGACTTCACTTAGCATAATACCCTCTGGTCCCATTCATGTTGTTGCAAAGGGGAAGATTTCTTTCCTTTTTTATGGCTGACTAATATTCCATTATGTACATATACAACAATTTATTCAACTACAGAAGAACACTTGGGTTATTTATAGATCTTGGCTATTGTAAATAATGCTGCTGTGAACAAAGGAGTGCATAAATCTCTGCAAATTGGTGTTTTCATTTTCTTTGGATAGATAGCTGGAAGTAGAATTGCTGGAATTCTGGTAGTTCTAGTTTTAATTATTTTGGAACCCCCATACTGTTTTCCACAGTGGCTGCTCCAATTTACATTCCCACCAACAGTGCACGGGGGTTCCCTTTTCTCCACATCCTCACCAACATTTTTATTTCTTGTCTTTTTTATTTTAGCCATTCTGATGGGTGTGAGGTGGTATTTCATTGTAGTTTTGATTTGTATTTTCCTGACGATCCATGATGTTGAGCATCCTGTCTTGTGTCTGTTAACTATCTGCATGTCTTCTTTCGAAAAATGTCTGCTCATGTCTTCTGCCCACTTTTTAATCAGGTTGTTTTTTTGACATTAAGCTTTGTAAGTTCTTTATATTTTTTGAATATTAATCTCTTAAAAAATTTTTGAAACGTACAAATTATCTGCTTTAAAAATTAAATTAAAAAATTCTCATGAGGACATTAAACATATTGTTTTTAAAACAGAATTTTTAATTCATGGGTGATTACTTTTTTTTAAGTTTATTTATTTTGAAAGAAAGAGAGAGCAGGAGCAGGGTAGGGGCAGAAAGAAGAGGGAGAGAAATTACCAAGCAGGCTCCGCGCTGTCAGTGCAGAGCCCCATGTGGGGCTTGAACTCACAAACCGTGAGATCATGACCTGAGCCCAAATCAAGAGTTGGATGCTTAACCGACTGAGCCACCCAGACCACCCCATGGGTAATTTTTTCTTTAATTGAAACATGTAAAGCCAACCGTTGTGATACAGTTTTACAGATATGCTTTCCAGTGAAAGTTTACTTTGACCATGTTATTAGGGAGACTTCTAGTATAAAGTGGCTGTTTTTAATTAATAATAGACCTAATTGAAATAGGCTTCTAAACTGAAAAGGTTTCCAAAAATGGTTAACCAATAAGAGATTTAAAATCTAACATTCTGGTAGACTGAGAGGCTCAGTTAGGCAAGATTGTTGCACACCTAAAGGATAGTTCTATGTTCCAGACACTCTCTTTACACGCTTTTCCAAAACCAACAGACACTTTTTGTTTGTTGTCTTAGTTGCAACAACTGAAGTGCTTTATATCTTGTGACCCATTTTGAACAACCGTAAAAGGAGGGGATGTGCCATTCTTCACACTTCCTCCTGCTTGCTAGCTGAGATGCGGACCTGATCATGGGAGCCCCAGCAGTCATACTGGAATTTGAAAGAGATAGTAAACATCTATCTTATTTGCCATTGTTATTTTTCTTTTTTCTCTTACTAACAACTAAGTGTTATCTTAACAACACACCTAAAAAGAGAAACTATGTTTCAGATAGGCTTGGGTTTTTTCCCTTCTAGATTTTCCTTTTATTAGCCATGGTATTTTCCTGTCCCTGATGGAAGGAAAAATATATAGTATATTCTTTATTTTCATCGTTTTTAATGTACGATTCCACCTATCCCCACACTTTCATTACCCCTTACTGATTTAAAATAAATTTTATTATATTTCACTTAAAAAAACATACAATTATGCTGTATTTTTAAAGAAAAGGAAGCCTGTTATTATTATACACAAACTTCATAAATAACTGAATTTATAATACAATTGAAAGAACATTTTAAGATTATAAGGTATATAAGATTATTCTGATGAGTCTATCTATAAAAACTTATTAATATTGGTACTTTCTGGGGAACCTGGGTGGCTCAGTCAGTTGACTTTCTGACTCTTGATTTCAGTTCAGATCATGATCCCAGGGCCGTGGGACTGAGCCCCGCATCAGGTTCTGTGCTGAGAGAGAGCAGGAGTAGAGGCAGAAAGAAGGGGGAGAGAGATCCTCTCTCTCTCCCTCTGTCCCCCCCCCCCACCCCCGCCCCACTCACAGTCTCTCTCTCAAAAAAAAATAGTAATGGTCACTTCTTAATTTAACCTGGTGAGTTCAATTTTGGGGAAAAATTCTGACTAGTCATGTTACCTACCTAGCCCAATTTATAATATTTTATGATTTAGGTCTTTGAGGCAACATGTGGTTCTACCAGTGGCCTATATCATTCCATTTGTAGGTCATATCTGAGTGGCTGTTGATCACCATCTCGTTAGCTGGGTCTACTTGCTCACCCAATTGCTATACTGCATAACTCAGGTGCACTCATTACAACACTGAAATTTGCCCCATTGATTGACTCTTCCTTTCACGAGGGATTTCTCCATAGCATGCAGTGCTGTTTGATAGCATTTTACCCATACCCACGGTAGAACTTCTTTCAAAGTTGGAGTTAGTCCTCTTAAACCCTGCCACCATTTTATCAAGTGAGTGTCTGTCATATTCTAAATACTTCATTGTCATTTCAACAGTCTTCGCAGCATCTTCACCCGGAGTAGACTCTATATCCAGAAACCACTTTCTTTGCTCCTCCGTGAGAAGCAACTCCTAACCTGCTCACTATTATCACGTGACTGTACCCATTCAGTCCCACCTTCAGGCTCCACTTCTGATTCTAGTCCTCTCGCTCTTTCCACCTCATCTCCAGTGACTTCCTCCACTGAGGTCGTGAGCTTCTCACAGTCACCCACTAGGGCTGGAACCAACTTCTCCCAAACTCCTGTGAGTGTTGATATTTCAACCTCTTCCCACGAATCATGAGTGTTCTTAATAGCATCTGGAATGGTGAATCCTTTCCAGAAGGTTTTCAATTTTCTTTGCCCAGATCCATCAGAGGAATGGCAGCGATAGCCTCATGGAATGTATTCCTTAAATAATAAGACTTGACAGTTGAAATGACTCCTTGATCCATGGGCTGCAGCGTGGGAGTTGTGTCAGCAGCATGAGAACAACATTAATCTCATTGTCCATTTCCATCAGAGCTCTTGGGTGCCCAGGTGCATTGTCAATGAGCAGTTATATTTTGAAAGGATTCCTTTTTTCTGAACAGTAGGTCTCAACAGTGGGCTTAAAATACTCAGTAAACATGTTGTAAACAGATGTGCTGTCATCCAGGTTTTGTTGTCACATTTATAGAGCATAGGCAGAGTAGATTTAGCATAATTCTTAAGGGTCCTACAATTTTTAAATATTTTTTAAAATGTTTTTAAGTTTGAGAGAGAGACAGAGACAGAGCATGAGCTGGGGAGGAGCAGAGAGAGAGGGAGACACAGAGTCCAAAGCAGGCTCCAGGCTCTGAGCCATCAGCCCAGAGCCTGACACAAGACTCGAACTCACGAACTGTGAGATCATGACCTGAGCCGAAGCTGACGCGTAAGTGACTGAGCCATCCAGGCACCCCTAGAAGACACTGCAGTCTTAAATGTGAAAGTAATTAATAACAGCTTCAAAACACATTAGCAACTGAAAGGAGAAATAAATCTACAATGATTAGAGTGCAGTCCCTCTCTCCTCTATCTCAGTAACTGATAGAACAATTAGACCAAAAAAATCAATATTAAGACCACAGAAGGCTGAAAATACTACCAACCAACTAGACCTAATCAATGTTGATAGAATGCTCCATCTGACAAAAGGATAATACACATGCTTTACAAATGCACGTGGGACATTCCACCAAGATAGGTCATTTTCTGGGTCAGGAAAAAAAAAGATTTTATTATTAACCTCAATAAATGTAAAAGGATTCATACCATACTCTCTATAGTCTCTGACCACAACATAATTTAAGTGGAAATCGTTAACAGAAAGATACCTGAAAATTCTGAAATATTTGGAAATTCAAAATATTTCCAAATGATCTGTGGGTCTAGGAAGAAGACACAAGATGAGATAGAAATGTGTAACTAAGTGATATGAAAATACAGCATTTCAAAATGTGTGAGATGCAGCTAATGTGGAGCTTGGAGGGAAACTTATCATATAGAGTGCCTGTATTAAAGAGAAAGAAAGAGGGGTGCCTGGGTGGCTCAGTCGGTTAAGCACCAGACTTCAGCTCGGTCGTGATCTCACGGTTTGTGGGTTCAAGCCCTGCATCGGGCTCTGTGCTGACAGCCTGGAGCCTGCTTCAGATTCTGTGTCTTCCTCTCTCTCTCTGCGCCTCTCCTGCTCGCTCTCTCTCTCTCTCTCAAAAATAACTAAATATTTAAAAAATAAATAAAAAAGAGAAAGAAAAATCTCAACTTGATTATCTCAACTTCCACTTAAAGGAAGGAAAAAATAGAGCAAATAAAAGTAAAAGTAAACAGAATCAAGGAAATAATAAAGATATCAGCAAATCATTGAAATTGAAGCAGAAAACCAATAGAGAAAATCAAGGACAATAATAGGTAGTTTTTAAAAACAAGGAATAAAGTTGATAAACCTATAGCCAGACTGATTTTTTAAGTGACAAAATAGATAAATTACTGATAACATGAGTTAAAAAATACATGTCACTATAGATGCCACAGACATTGAAAGGATAATTAGAAATATTAAGAGCAACAATTTGGTAACTTACATGAAATGAATAAATTCAACGAAAGACAGAAACTGCCAAAAATCACCCCAAGAAGAAATATAGAACCTGAATATACCTACATTTATCAAAGGAAGTTAGTTAAACACCTTCCCACAAAGAAACTCCAGGCACTGATGGCTTCAACAAAGTTCTACCATTACCCTGATACCACATGAGCAAAAGCATTACAAGAAAAGAAAATTGAGAAGCATGTTTTTCACCAAGTCAATACACAAATTCTTCATAAAATATTATGATAGGGAAAGATAGGATTCAGCAGGCAGAAATGGAGAGGCTAGGACTTGAAGTTCCCTGCATGGGGAAAAACACATATTTTAAAACATTCCTTCTGGGGAACATCTGACCTGGAGCAAAGTCCCCCAGGCATAAAGTCCTGTTAAGAATGTGACAGACACCACTTACTCCCCCTCAGGTTTTCCTCAGGAATTTGACAAATAAAGGACCTGACTAAAAATAAGTAGACCATAAAAGGCATGACCCACAAGGACGGTATGGCCCTAGACCACCGCTGATACAATGGAAATGAGCCAATCAAAAATGAATGATGAGGCATTTAGAGTCAGCTAGCCAATAACAGTAGAACCTGAGAAGGAACAGGGGAAGGAGAGGGGCTGACCGAACCCTGTGAAACAAAGCCCCTTATCTATAGTCCCTTCTCTGTGAAGAGAGCCATCATACTATTCTTACTTTCTGATTTTATACTCTAATAAAATTCTTGCCTGCTGCTCACTTTATTCTGTGTCCACCTCTTCATTCTTCCAAGCAGGGAGACAATGAACCCCAGGTATTGAGGTAAAGAATCCTGCAACAATATCAGTGTGAGATATAAGCCCACCGACCCAATCAAAGGAGGGACGAGGAGACTCAGAGCACAGTGAGGTGAGGCTTCTTTAGTCAACATTCTTGCAAGAGCAGGTGTCTGCACACTCCAGGCAGTTACAGCAGACAATTTATCTCCTAGCACCCAAGTCCCTCCCCTGCTTCCTCATTGGCTCCTAACACACAAACCCCTCCCCTGATTCCTCATTGGCTCCTAGCACACAAGTGCCTCCTCTGGCTCCCCATTGGCTGATACTACAGAGCTTCCAGCCTTACCTGGATGTCGCCGGTACCCATGTAAGGCAAACAGTAGTCTGATTGGGGGCACCTGGGTGGCTCAGTCCTTTGAGCTTCTGACTTTGCCTCCGGTCATGATCTCAGGGTTCGTGAGTTGGACCCCTGCATCTGGCTTGCTACTGTCAGCAAGGAGCCCGATTCAGATCCTCTGTCCCCCCCTCTCTTTGTCCCTCCCCACTGGTGCTCTCTCTCTCTCTCTCTCTCTCTCTCTCTCTCAATCTCTCCCTCAAAAATAAACAAAACTTAAAAAAAAAGTCGTCTAAAAAAAAAATAAAAAAGCAAAGCAGTCTGACTGGGACAAATGTACCTTCCCTGAAGTGACACAGAGATTTTCAGTTCTTGCTCCCTGTGTTCTTTGGCACTTGCTCATTGCAAAGCCAGGAAAATAAACCTGCCAAACAGAGAGGGGGAGAAGAATAGGAAGTGAAGGGTTTAAGGGTTTGGGACTCCATTGGTGGGGGGAGGGGGGTCATACATATTTCCAGTAGGTTGTAAACCTGTTGTTAATTAGACAGCACAGCTTTCATTTGGTATTTCTGACAATGGATCATCTCCCTTACTTCTCACAGAAAGGAAACCCATTAGAGAGATTTCCACAAGAGGAATCTAAATGTCATCATTATGGAGTTCAGTTTAAAGTGAGGACAACAATTTTGACTTAAAGTCAAGATTGAAGTGTGTTCTTGCCTCTTTAACAAAATAACCAAGCAAGCAAGCAAGCAAACAAGAAAGAAAGAAAAGCCCACATCATTTAACCATTAAGGACTTTGAGCCTAGACAAGTTAAGAACTATGGATCAATACACCTTTTGACAGGAATAGGATTGAGAAAATAATTAATGGGTTTTTCTGTCATCTTTCTGAGACTACAGTGTTTACCTTTGTTGGCCCGGGGTATCCACATTTCATGGGGAGTGGGGAGATGCGAGTTTAAGATTGTTATAGGAGAAATGCAAAGAAAAGATGAAGTGACCAAAAGTCATTGATTCTAAAATATACATTTGCCCCGCATTTTTCACATTTCTAAAGCAGATGCATTTTATAGACTACAGTGTGTTGTAATTTCAGTGGTAATGCCCTTTCCTTCTTCCTTCCTTCCTTCCTTCCTTCCTTCCTTCCTTCCTTTCTTTCTTTCTTTCTCTCCCTCTCCCTCTCCCTCCCCCTCTCCCTCTCCCTCTCCCTCTCCCTCTCCCTCTCCCTCTCCCTCTCCCTCTCCCTCTCCCTCTCCCTCTCTCTTTCTTTCTTTCTTTCTTTCTTTCTTTCTTTCTTTCTTTCTTTCTCTTTCTTTCTGGTACATAAAATAATGATGAATCTTACAATCGATAGCATCTTGGATTTAATGAAAAATGGTGATATCTTCTGATATCCAAAATAGGATTAACATTTTTAGCTGATAAATACTTTATATAATGAATTTTGAGCAATGCACACACCCAAACCTCTATCAAGTCATAGGGCATTTTCAATACTCCAGAAAGATCTCTGATGTCCCTTCCCAGTCAGTTCTAACACACACCCCCATCCCTGCAACACCATTCTGATTTCCTTGATCATACATTAGTTTGCCTGTTCTGAAATCATCTAAATATAATCATACAGTGTATGGTCTTTTGTGTCTGGCTTCTTTTGCTCAGCATAGTGTTTTTTGAAGTTTATCTTGTGTATATCAGTGTTTTGTTTCTTTTTATTGGGGGGGGTAGGATTCCATTATTGTATATACAATCTGTTCTCTCTCCTATTGATGGACATTGAGTTGTTCCCAGTTTTTGGTAATTATGAATAAGCTGCTATGAACATTGTGTAAAAACACTGTGTGTGTGTATGTATTGTGTGTATATATATATTTATACATGTATACATACAAATGTATATATTGTATGCATATTTATAAT